>NC_081436.1:26308900-26441400 GCF_949786415.1 Peromyscus eremicus
GCCTGGTCTACAGAGTGAGTTCCAGGAAAGCTACACAGAGAAATCCTGTCTCGAAAAAACCAAAAAAAAAAAAAAAAAAAAAAAAAAAACCCAAGGGGGTGGGGGTGCGGGGAGAGACCCTGACTCAAAAAGAGAAAGACTCCTCTAAGTCCCACTTCTCTGGCTTTGTGGGGTCCTGCATTGTTTCCACCGGGACCCTCAGTACACAGCCAATAGATGCTGAGTGTGAGCTTGCTTCACAGCCAGGGGTGACAGCTCCAAGTCATGCAAGTGTTTGGTCTTCAAGGTAATGGGGAAGAGAATGCCCCAAATCACAGAATTCCAAGGACAGTTCCAGGCCCTTTGCAGGTGAGGACTCTGTATTAGTTTCAGTTCTCCAGCCAAGACTGTAACTCACTTGCCTTTCGGTACAAACCTGTGCAGTTTTCAAGTGTCTTTACTGCATCTTCTGGGAATACCGATACCCACATAAAAGAAACTTTGTTCTGTTTAGTTCCGAAAGCACACTCTCCTTCTTACATCCAGAGACCTTCTGTGTCCTTTACAAGCGGCTGTTCCCCAGGGCATCTGACAGCTCCAGTAAGTCCTCATGCCCAACTATTTATTTATTTGTATTGCCTTGCTTTTTTTTTTGTTTTTTGTTTGTTTTTGTTTTCCAACACAGGGTTTCTCTGTGCAGCCCTAGCTACCTGGAACTCACTCTGTAGACCTGGCCTGGAACTTAAGAGATCCGCCTGCCTCTGCCTCCTGGGTGCTGGGATTAAAGGTGTGCACCACCACTAGTTGGATTTTGTTTTTCAATGATTTATTTTGTTTTTACTCTGTGCATCAGTGTTTTGCTTGCATGTATGTCTGTGTCAAGGTGTCCAGTCCCCTGGAACTGGAGTAACAAATACAGACAGCTGGTGCTGGAGAGATGGCTCAGTGGTTAAGAGCACTGGCTGTTCTTCCAGAGTCTTCCAGAGGTCCTGAGTTCAATTCCCAGCAACCACATGATGGCTCCCAACCATCTGTAATGAGGTCTGGTGCCCTCTTCTGGGATGCAGGCAGAACACTGTATACATAATAAGTAAATCTTTGAAAAAAAAAAAAAAAAAGAAGAAGAAAAATACAGACAGTTGTGAGCTGCCATGTGAGTGCTGGGAAATTAAACCTGGGTCCTCTGGGAGAACAGCCAGTGTTCTTAACTGCTGAGCCATCACTCCAGCCCCCCCCCCCGACTTTTCTATTTTATTTTTAATTTTTTTATTTTATGTGCATTGGTGTTTTACTTGCATGTATGTCTGTATGAGGGTGTCTAATCCCCTGGAATTGGAGTTACAGTTTTGAACTGCCATGTGAGTGCTGGAAATTGAACCTGGGTCCTCTGGAAGAGCAGCCAGTGCTGAGCCATCTTCTCCAGCCCCCTGTACCACCTGTTCTAGGTGATGCCTTCTTTTGGCCTCAGTGGGCACTAGGTACACATGGTGCACAGACATACATACAGGCAAAATATCCATACAGATAAAGTAATAATTAAAAAATTTAAAGGTAAAACTTACAAGCTAGGTGTGGTGGCACAGGCCTTTGATCCCAGGATGCAGGAGGCAGAGGCAGGAGGATCTCGGAATCCAGCCAGGACTACATAGTAAGCATCTGTCCTTAAATTTTTTTTTTTTACAAATATAAATAGGTGGTGTATTCTTTAATTTCTAGAGAAAGTGGGAGTAGCATTACAGAACAACTGTTTTAAAAAGGCAGGTTGGAAAGCTGGCTAGTTAGTTTAAGAGCATGTACTTCTCTTGCAGAGGTTCGGTTCCCAGCACCCACACGGTGACTTGTAAGCCACTGTAACTCCTGTCCCAAGGGATCAGATGCCCTCTTCAGGCTTCTGCTGGTACCCAGCATGCTTGGAAGTGCACATCATACATGTAAGTAAAACACATACAGAAAATAAATCTCTTTTTGTTTTTTTCAAGACGAGGTTTCCCTGTGTAGCCCTGGCTGTCCTGGAATTCGCTCCATAGACCAGGTTGGCCTCAAAGTCAGAGATCCACCTGCTTATGCCTCCTGAATGCTGGGATTATAGGCAGCACTGCCCAGCTCCAGCTAATAAATCAGAGAGAGAGAGAGAGAGAGAGAGAGAGAGAGAGAGAGAGAGAGAGAGAGAGAGAGAGAGAGAGAGAGAGAGAGAGAGAGAGAGAGAGAGAGAGAGAGAGGGGAGGGAGGGAGGGGGCTGGAGAGATGGCTCAGCGGTTAAGAGCACCGACTGCTCTTGCAGAGAACCCGGGTTCAATTCCCAGCACCAGCGGTTAAGAGCACCGACTGCTGTTGCAGAGAACCCGGGTTCAATTCCCAGCACCCGCATGGCAGCTCACAACTGTCTGTAACTCCAGTTCCAGTTCTGGGGGAATCTAACACCTTCACACCCAATGCACACAAAATAAATAAATTAAGGGCCGGGCGGTGGTGGCGCACGCCTTTAATCCCAGCACTCGGGAGGCAGAGCCAGGTGGATCTCTGTGAGTTCGAGGCAGCCTGGACTACCAAGTGAGTTCCAGGAAAGGAGCAATGCTACACAGAGAAACCCTGTCTCGAAAAACTAAAAATAAATAAATAAGTTAAATAAATTATTTACTTTCTTTTTTTTTTTTTTTTTTTTTTTTGGTTTTTCGAGACAGGGTTTCTCTATATAGCTTTGTGCCTTTCCTGGAACTCACTTGGTAGCCCAGGCTGGCCTCGAACTCACAGAGATCCGCCTGGCTCTGCCTCTCGAGTGCTGGGATTAAAGGCGTGCGCCACCACCGCCCGGCAAATAAGTTAAATAAATTATTTTAAAAAAAAAAAAAAAAAGGCAGGTAGACTCCAGGACAGCAGGTCATGCCGTTCACAGGTTGGCTGTAGTCCTGGGAACCCACCCGAAGGGGTCTCTAAATAAGGACACCGCCCAGGAAAACCCTACACAAATTCCGCTCTCTGGTTGCACCTTGCTTGAGCCGGTCGGACTACAGCTCCCAGGAGGCCTCGGGTAGAACTACCGGTTCCATCAAGCGCTGCTGCACGTCTGCCACCGAAGGGGCGGAGTTAGACGTACGTTCAGAAGACTGGGTGGGGCCTGCGCGTTGGGGGTGGGGCGAGGTAAATGGGCGTGGTCCCCGTGAAGCGCGGGAAGTCTAGATTTTCCCGGCGGTAGTGGCTGGCTAACTATGACTCTGGAGCAGGAGCTTCGCCGTGAGTATTTTTGGGCGTGCGTGTCGAGAGTGCAGGGTGCGGATCGGTTCCCGGGTCAGCCCTGATCCTCCCTTCCTCCCGGCAGAGCTGAGCAAGGCCAAAGCCAGGGCCCAGAGGAATGGGCAGCTGCGCGAGGAGGCGGTCTACTGCCACCAGCTGGGGGAGCTGCTGGCTGGCCACGGTGAGCCCGAGCGGTGAGAGGGCGGACTGGCGGCTGGGGACGGGTTGGGTGATGTCGCACCTTGAGCACTCCATTCCCCTCTTCCGGCAGGCCGCTTCACGGAAGCTTTGGAGGAGCACCAGCAAGAGCTACATCTGCTAGAGAGCGTCCAGGACACCCTAGGCTGCGCAGTGGCCCACCGCAAGATCGGAGAACGGCTGGCTGAGATGGAGAATTACTCTGCGGCTCTGAAGGTACAGGGCCTGCCCTTCTGGGCTCTTCCTGTTGTAGAGAGAGGGTCAGTATGCAAATAAGAATCCCACAATAGCTGACATGGCAGTCAGCCACACCCTTATGCCTGGCTCTTGGTAGGGGATTGGGGGCATGAATGTGACAACCGGAACTACTAAGGAACTGTGGCTTTTGCTCTGTGGAAAGAGAGAGACTCAGGACCCACTGCTGTTGGGAGCAACACTTCAGGCAGCCCTTAGTGGTCTGGCCTGACAGCCCTGGCTGGCTACAGGCACGGCAGAGCAGCTGTCACCATAGACAGCCCTTGGCACAGAAAAGATACTACGACATGTGTATAGCCAACTCTGTCGAAATCTGGGAAACAGAAGGTTCTCTTGTACAAGGGTAGCTTCCCCTGGGGTCAGACTTCTGGGTTTGCTAGAAGCGGGATCGTTTCAAAAGCTCCTCTTTCCCACCCTAGCACCAGCATCTCTACCTGGATCTGGCTGGCTCCCTTTCCAACCACACCGAGCTGCAGAGAGCCTGGGCCACCATTGGCCGCACCCATCTAGATGTGTATGATCACTGCCAGTCAAGAGATGCCTTACTGCAGGCCCAGGCTGCCTTTGAGAAGAGCTTAGCTATTGTGGATGAGAAACTAGAGGGTAGGTGCCCTTTCCCCGGACTCTTCCCATATCCTGCTTTCTGGGCCCTCCCTTCCCAAGGTCTGTGTTGATTACCAACTTGAACTCATCAGGCACCTGTTTATTTCTGTGTATACTGTCTGCGGCAGACTATTGGTTCCCTCAATACAAGTTGGGATAAAGAACAGGAGTACCTGAAAAAACCCCTCTCCAGAGGAGGCAGCTGAGTTTCTAGAGCTGTTCTCTTCCAGGGATGCTGACCCAGCGAGAACTGAGCGAGATGAGGACTCGGCTCTATCTCAACCTGGGCCTCACCTTTGAGAGTCTGCAGCAGACAGCCTTGTGCAATGACTACTTCAAGAAGAGCATCTTCCTCGCTGAGTGAGGCACCATCCCCATCCCAAGAGAGAACAGGTGGTCCCCTGGGATCCTTCCAGGAGGACAGCTTGTCTAAGTTGTTCCTTTTCCGTTCACATCTATGCCGCAGGCTGAGGGAAGCAGGTTTAGACCTGAAACCGCAGCATAGTCAGGCTGTGGCCTAGGTGGTGTTAGTAGCCATACCTAGCTGAGCATCAGTAGCATCATAGGTATGTCAGAGTCCACTGTTCCAAAGCTGGTGGACACGGCCCACTCTGAGCTCCTGTCACCCCATCCTCCACAGGCAGAACCATCTCTATGAAGATCTGTTCCGGGCCCGATACAACCTGGGTGCCATCCACTGGCGCGGAGGGCAGCATTCTCAGGCCATGCGCTGCCTGGAGGGAGCCCGGGAGTGTGCGCGTGCTATGAAGATGAGGTTCATGGAAAGTGAATGCTGCATGGTGGTGTCTCAGGTATCTCTCCTGTTTTCCCCTGCTTCGGCCCGGGCCTGGGGGAGTCTAGGGGTCTCACTTTTTTTCTCTTCCCAGGTTCTCCAAGATCTGGGGGACTTCCTGGCTGCCAAACGATCCCTGAAGAAGGCCTATAGGTTGGGCTCCCAGAAGCCTGTCCAGAGAGCGGCTGTCTGTCAGAGTCTCAAGTATGGTGAGGCTGCATGGAGGCCTGGAACTGAGCCCCAGGGGTGGGGAAAGGGCGCTGTTCTCCCAGCAGGAGAGACCCAAGCTTATGTTCTTGGGGAAGTGACAACTTGAACATGGGCCTCTGACAGCAAGGGTAGACTTGTGCCAATTGAAGACCCTTGTTTTTTTTTTTTTTTTTTGGTTTTTCGAGACAGGGTTTCTCTGTGTAGCTTTGCGCCTTTCCTGGGACTCACTTGGTAGTCCAGGCTGGCCTCGAACTCACAGAGATCCCGCCTGGCTCTGCCTCCCGAGTGCTGGGATTAAAGGCGTGCGCCACCACCGCCCGGCGAAGACCCTTGCTTTTGTCCAAGCCTACTGTACAGCGTGTCTAGGGCACGAGAAGGTGTGCGGGGGAACTGACTGTGGCTTTGTCACAAAGCAACATTAGCGAATGGGCACATAGATGGCATGCTGTAGCCCAGAAACTGGCAGTGATGGCCAGTTAAGCATACCGGCTCTTCTAACCTTCAAAAGTCCCAAGTGGTCAGTCCGTTCCCCCTACTCCCCCTTTTACCAATAGTCACATGGAGGCACTTTCCCCAGGCTCCCAGGCTCCCCGCCTAAGGGAATATGGCTGTTGGGTGGTAGGCTGTGGTTGGGGCCCTGTGCTGTGTTGCCCCCTCACACAAGACTTTTTCCATCAGTATTGGCCGTGATCCAGCTGCAGCAGCAGCTGGAAGAGGCCGAGGGCAGTGATCCTCAACGTGCCATGGCTATCTGTGAACAACTGGGGGACCTTTTCTCCAAGGCGGGTGACTTTCCAAAGGCATTAGAGGCTTACCAGAAGCAGGTGAGCGCCACGCCCCGTCGTGGGATGGGAGGAAAGTGCCAGCGGTGTATAAAGTGGTCCTGAGCCTTACTGTGACTGCCGACCTCCCCAGCTGCACTTTGCTGAGCTGCTGAGCAGGCCAGATGTCGAGCTGGCTGTCATCCATGTATCCCTGGCCACCACACTGGGAGACATGAAGGATCACCGCAGGGCCGTGCACCACTATGAAGAGGAGCTGAGGCTTCGCAAGGGCAATGCCCTGGAGGTGACATGCCCTTGTCCCTGGGTGTATTTCTGTGGTCCTGTATTTCTGAGCCCACCATTTCTCCAGCGGTGGGTGGGTGTGAGTGGATGCTTCCCCTGGAAAGGCTGTTCCTTCCGAGGACTGTCATGGGCTGTCAGTTGGAGCTAGGACAGGAAACAGAGCACATCTTCCAGTTTCGTGTGACCAGCTGAGGGAAGCCAGCTTATGGCTGGCCAGCTGGGTGTGCTAGGCAGCCACCAACCTTGCCTTTCTTTCTCTGCTCCAGGAAGCTAAGACTTGGTTCAATATTGCACTGTCACGTGAGGAAGCTGGGGACACGTATGAACTGCTAGCACCATGCTTCCAGAAGGCTTTTAGCTGTGCCCAGCGGGCCCAGCGGTTCCAGCTGCAGGTATAAGAGCCCATCCCACCACCTTTGGATCCCAAAATAAGTCTAGCCTTTTTTCTCTTTTGAACCTAAGACCTTGCTTGTGACCTGTATATATCCCCACTCTTTTTGTATTTTCATTTTGAGACGGTCTCACTAAGATGCTCAAGCTGGCCTTGAACTTAGAATCCTCCTGCCTCAAGCCTGTCTTTCCTTGCATTCATTGCTCTCTGTGGTCCTGCTTGTTCCTGAACTGGACATCTCTGCTCCTCAGAGGCAGATCTTACAGCACCTTTATACCGTGCAACTAAAGTTGCAGCCCCAAGAAGCCCCTGGCACCGAAATTAAACTGCAGGAATTGAGTATGGCAGAAGGCCCAGAAGAAGAGGAAGAGGAGGAGGAAGAAGAGGAAGAAGCCAGTGAGGCCCTGGAGACCAGTGAACTGGAGCTTTCAGAGAGCGGTGAGGGCCAAATGCTGCCCCGTGTGCTACACTTGCCTTTTCTGATGGCTCTGCTCTGAGATGATGGCTGGGATGGACTGGTGTGTACTGGAGCTGTGTCTCCATGGAGCCTGCCGAAGTTAGGGAGGGCAATCAGTTCATCTGCGGGAGTGAATGGAGGAGGCTGGCAGCTTCTGTGGAACATGGGACATAGTAGTCAGAAGCGCTCTGAGGAAATTACTGCTCAGAGGCAGAGTGGGCATCAGACAGGAAAAGCTGTTTGGGGTCAAAGCCTAGGAAGATGGTCCCAGTAGAAGCCCGTGTCCAGGGGCAGTGAGATGGTGTGTCACGGATGGCCTTATGGGTGGTAGACCGTGCTTGGGGCCCCGTGCTATGCCCCTCACATGAGACTTTCCAGCAGTGTTGGCAATGATCCAGCTGCTTCATCCTGTTCCTGGAACTCAAGGCCTGTGTGTTGAGGGGTCTGGTGGTACAGTGCTGGGAATGAGAGTGTCTTGGCTATATGGGACAAAGCAGGAAGGAGGCCATGGAGCTGAGGGCTGACTTCCAGCCGGGTGGTTTGTGGATTTGATTTCTAGGAAAGCCTGACTTCAGGTGTGAACTTACAGGGCTAGCGCCTCAGTACCTGGGTATTTGGGCCATGTCTTAAAGAGGATGAGTCAGGTTGAGTATTGATATATAGGTGTTATGAGCGAGAAGAGAGACCAATTACTTCAACTTTAGGGAGTGTCGTTCAGCTGGTAGCCACAGCCACAAGAGAGAGCAGAGAAGAAAAGAGTTATAGCAAGGGCCAGAGGATGCCAGAAGGGATGCTTAGTGAGGTGCATCTGGCAAGAATCACTAGAAAGAGGCCAGTAACGTACAAGGCAGCAGGCCGAAGCAAGGGACTTACCCTGACAAGGGTGCTTCCTCAGAGAGAAAGTCTATAGTGGAGACTCATCTGCAGGGCAGGTCTGGTTTCAGACCCGCACATAATAGACAGGAGATGAGTGAACAGTTCCTCTGATGATGGGGCAGAACGGTAACGCCCTTTCTTCAGTCCCTGTGTGTAGTGGAATAGTGAGATAGAAGTGGACTGGGCAGTGGTGGCGCACACCTTTAATCCTAGCACTCGGGAGGCAGAGGCAGGTGGATCTCTGTGAGTTCGAGGACAGCCAGGGCTACACAGGGTAACACTGTCTCGAAAAACCATAAAATCAATAAACAAACAAATAATACATGAGTGGGCTGTTGGTGGAGTTGGGCTGGGCTGGGAGTCCGCTTTGCTTTACTTAGCTTCAGAGCTCATAGACCCCAGAGTTCTACCTTCCAGCTTCTGGCTGCTCTCTCTGCCCTAGAGGTCAGGGGAGATAGTATGCTCTAGGCTAAGGGTCGGTGGACTTACTCTTCTAGAGGATGATGCTGACAGGGAGGAAGATGAGGAGCTTCAGGGCTGCCTGGGCCGGCGGAAGGTAAACAAGGTGAGGACATGCCCTACCCTCCGTGTTGTCTGGCAGCACTGTACCCAGCAGCACTCCCGCCCCTCACACTTCTCCCCATGTCCGGGCAACTGCTCTTACAGTGGAACCGGCGCAATGACATGGGAGAGACCCTGCTGCACCGAGCCTGCATTGAAGGCCAACTGCGCCGCGTCCAGGACCTTGTGAGGCAGGTGGGTCAAAGTCACAAGAGAGACCACTGAGCCCTGGCTTCCTCAGGGAGCTGTGGGCCCAAGCAAAATCTCCTTTATTGCTTGGTTTTAAAAGAGACAAGATGCAGCTGGGCGGTGGTGGCGCACGCCTTTAATCCCAGCGCTCGGGAGGCAGAGGCAGGCGGATCTTTGTGAGTTCGAGGCCAGCCTAGTCTACAGAGCGAGATACAGGAAAGGCGCAAAACTGCACAGAGAAACCCTGTCTCAAAAAACCAAAAAAAAAAAAAAGGAGACAAGATGCCAAGTACCTGTATAGCATCCCTGTTGTGCGTGAATGGGCTGGCCAAGCCAGGACAGGAATGGCTGACAGACTGAGACCTCTGGCATCCTCCCTCCTGTCCCAAGCCCTGTAGTCAGGCATTATCTGTACCAAGGCACAGGATGGCACATGGCCTAGGAGTCTACTACGATAGTGAGGCCAGCGAGGCACTGGGAGGGGCAGGTGCATCCTCCCCTTTTTCCTTTGTAATACCTAAAGAGGGAAAGAGAGAGTTATACCAAGGAGTAGACCTTTGAGGCCCACTCAGGGTTCTGGGAGAGGTCCCAACCATGAAGCCATTTCTGCTGGGACCAGGGCCAGGACCCATCTTTCCTTGATCCTAGGGCCATCCTCTGAATCCCCGAGACTACTGCGGCTGGACACCTCTACATGAAGCATGCAACTATGGGCATCTTGGTAAGCAGGGTCAGGCCAAGCATGTGGTGGATATGTGAGTCCGGAGGTAAGTGGGAATGGTACTGGGAACTGAGTCCACATGTTCTTGCCCCCAGAGATCGTCCGCTTCCTTCTGGACCACGGAGCAGCAGTGGATGACCCAGGTGGCCAGGGGTGTGATGGCATCACCCCGCTGCATGATGCCCTCAACTGTGGCCACTTTGAGGTAGCTGAACTACTCATTGAGCGAGGGGCATCTGTAACTCTCCGTACCAGGAAGGTGAGCCAGGGCATGGGCAAGGAGAGCAGGGACTATAATGGAGTCTTGTTACCTTGCTCAACTGAGTGCCGCATAGGGCCTCAGCCCACTGGAGACACTGCAGCAGTGGGTGAAGCTGTACTTCAGGGACCTTGACCTTGAGACAAGACAGAAGGCAGCGTCCATGGAGAGGAGGCTCCAGATGGCCTCCTCAGGCCAAGGTAAGCAGGGCCTCCTCTGTCTCTCCTTGTCTCTAGCCCTAGAGGTGGGGTCCTGTTTCATGATCTTTTCTTTCTTCTTCAGCCCTCCATGGCTCCCCTGTACTCCAGACCATTCCCAGTAACCATCTCTTTGACCCCGAGACCTCTCCCCGCTCAAGCCCCTGTCCAGAACCCTCCCGGGGTACCCCTAGACCTCCAGAGGCCTCTCCAGGCCCTGCTGAGGTCTTTCTGGAGGAAGCCGTGTCTGCTGTGTCCAGACCTCGAAGGAATAGGCACAGGCCGACCAGTAGCAGTAGCAGCTCAGAGGATGAGGACAGCATGGGTCCCTGCAGGCCATCTCACAAAAGACTGAGACATTCTACCAGAGCACAGCAGGACGAAGCCCAGACAGCTGACCTGTCGTCCAAAAGTAGAGAGGCAGCCACATCAAGTGCTTGCCGGGCTGCCTACCAAGCAGCCATGCGAGGAGTGGGTAGTGCCCAGAGCCGTCGATTGGTACCTAGCCTGCCTCGGGGCTCGGATGAAGTCCCTGGCCCCAAGGCAGCGCTCATTCCCGAGGAGGAATACCTGGCTGGGGAATGGCTGGAGTTAGATACACCTCTGACCCATAGCAACAGGCCCAGTACCTCAGGGTCAGACTATGAGCGATGCCCTGTCCGACGCCGGAATCGTGGCAAGCAGAGTCGCCTGACGTGTCTTGATGGTTGGGGTACACGGACTAAAGCGGGAGAGGGCAGCTTGGCTGCAGAGTCTCCAGAGAACCTCAGCATGCCTAGGACCTCGGGACCCAACAGGGAAAATTGCGCAGCAGGCCAACCTTTGGTGGGTGCATAAGCATTGTCTTTCCAGCTTGAGACAGGTCGGGGTAGAAAACTGTTCTCTGACCATCCCCTCCCTCTGTCCTTACCTGCTAGCTTCTGGTCCAGCCTCCTCCCATCCGGGTTCGAGTTCAAATTCAGGATAACCTTTTCCTCATCCCTGTCCCACACAGGTAAGGCATCTGCCCTCTCCTATTCCCGGACTCTTCTATCTGTCATGCAGCTCTGCCTGAGCTATCGGCAGTAGGGTACACAGCACCCTTGTGTGTGTATCAGGATGGGATGTGTGAGAGAGACTCCTGATTTGGCCCCGGGGATCCTCAGCACAGCCTAGGAAGGTTCTGTGGGCCTTAGAAATGGCCAGAAGAGGCCGGGCAGTGGTGGCGCACGCCTTTAATCCCAGCTCTCGGGAGGCAGAGGCAGGCGGATCTTTGTGAGTTCGAGGCCAGCCTGGTCTATAGAGAGAGATCCAGGAAAGGCACAAAGCTACACAGAGAAACCCTGTCTCGAAAAACCAAAAACAAAAAAAAGAAATGGCCAGAAGAGCAGGTAGTCTGCTGGGCTGCCCAGATAAGAGGCTAGTTATCCGGAGGAGGGATGGAAGTGCCAGGTGAATGAACTGGAGATCCTAGGCACCATAGTAGGACCCCAGGGCATCTGAGCTCAGCATGTTATTCTTCTCTACAGCAGTGATGTCCACTCTGTGGCTTGGCTAGCAGAGCAAGCTGCCCAGCGCTACTACCAAACCTGTGGGCTACTTCCAAGGCTCACCCTACGGAAGGATGGAGCACTATTGGCTCCACAGGACCCCATCCCCGATGTGCTGCAGAGTAATGATGAGGTGGGGCAGCAGGGCCAGGGCCGTGGGCACAGGCTTCCCCTGTTGCTGGGTGCTTCAGGGCTGCTCACCAGATATACATCCTAGGTGTTGGCTGAAGTGACTTCATGGGACCTTCCCCCGCTAACTGACCGCTACCGCAGAGCCTGCCAGAGCCTGGGGCAAGGTGAGCTAGCCCCGGCAAGAGGAGCTGGGCAGGTAGTCTCCATCTACCCTGCACACACCCATGTCCGGAGAAACCCAACTCTCCTCCGAGCATTATACCTGTTACACTCTGCACATGTGGGTGACGGGTAGGAGCAGACAGTTCTAAGATCATGGGCTCTTGGAATGAGAATTCCCGAAGCAACCTAAGTCACAGGTAAAGCCTAGGGAGGGGCTGGAGGTCACCAGGAAGCTTGTTTCCAAGACTGGAAGGTGTGAGTATGGCCGAGGGAGATCAGAGCCCCCCAGATTTATGTGCAAGCTCCTTGCACTAAATCCGAGGCGTGTAGGAATGGGCTCAGTCCTCAGTATTGCCTCCGGGGCCACTGGCTTTGCCTGCAGGGTTCGAGGGCAGGTCCAAGCTCTGACCCTGGCGACCCTGTGTCTCTCTTCTCAGGGGAGCACCAGCAAGTGCTGCAGGCCATGGAGCACCAGAGTTCAAGCCCTTCCTTTAGTGCCTGTTCCCTGGCCTTGTGCCAAGCCCGGCTCACGCCCCTGCTGCGGGCCCTCAAGTTACACACAGCGCTCCGGGAGCTGCGCCTTGCTGGGAACCGACTAGGCGATGCGTGTGCTCCTGAGCTGCTGGCTACCCTGGGCACCATGCCTAACCTGGTCCTCCTTGATCTCTCTTCCAATCACTTGGGCCAGGAAGGTCTGCGCCAGCTTGTTGAAGGCTCCTCGGGCCAAGCTGCTTTGCAGGTAAAGACCCAGGGCACAGTGGGCCATCAACTGCAAGGCATTCGTATTCCCATTGAGCCACTCATAGGTGATATGGTGCGGCTGGGAGAGAGAGAGAGAGAGAGAGAGAGAGAGAGAGAGAGAGAGAGAGAGAGAGAGAGAGAGAGAGCCCTTGAATGGGACCTATATAGATACCAGACTCTTTGTGAGGAGGTGGGCCCATGGGTATCTGGGTACTCGGTGCCCAACCCATATCTTCTATAGAACTTGGAGGAACTGGACTTAAGCATGAATCCACTAGGAGATGGCTGTGGCCAGGCCCTGGCCTCCCTTCTGCGGGCCTGCCCCATGCTCAGCACCCTGCGCCTACAAGCCTGTGGCTTCAGCCCCAGCTTCTTCCAGAGCCACCAGGCTGCTCTGGGTAGCGCCTTCCAAGGTAAGATGACCAGTAAAGTGTGTTCCCTGAGCCCAGTGTTGAGAGCATTAGGACCTTGAGCAGAGGGGCCCCAGGATACAAGGACCTGGCTTCTGAGGGAAGGCCCAGTTCCTGTTGGCACCCAGGTATACATGTGGGTTTAGCTGGGGCTCCAGCAGAAATTGGTTCTTAACCAGCTTTGGCCGTTCTAGGGATTCATCCCAGTCCCCACACACCACACATAGAGTCTCAGAGAGGCCATGTCTGCCCTCAAAGTCCCTTTACACCTGTGCCTTAAGCTTTCTACTTTCCTGAGGCAATTTCCTCATGGGCCCCCTGATTCAGTGACATTGCCCCAGTACAGAGGGCTGGGAACTGGGGCCACCCAAAAGAAGGTGGGGCGTGGGCTTAGGTGGCCGTGGTCAGAGCACTGTCCTGACCTCCGTTCACAGATGTCCTGGCCCAGAGCCTCATCCCCAGCAGCCAGACATGGGAAATGGGGGAAACTGAGTTCAGGAGACTGGACACAAGCCTTTGCTTCTTAATCTCCCCACACAAAAATCAGGGGTAACAGTTTCTTTAACAGGGTTCACGAGGCTTCTGGGGTCAGAACTCTAGGGTAGGGAAAGGGCAGTGGGTAGCTGCATGGCTTGACGAAAGTTCTTACACTGTACAGACGCTGAACACCTGAAGACCTTGTCCTTGTCTTACAATACGCTCGGTGCTCCAGCCCTGGCCAGGGTGCTGCAGAGCTTACCGGCCCGTGCCCTCCTGCGCCTGGAGCTTAGCTCCGTGGCAGCCAGCAAGAGCGACTTGAGTCTTGTGGAGCCTGTTGTCAAATACTTGACCAAGGTATGAGGTACGGAGGGGACTGCCACACCAGAACACAACGTTCTGTTCATTGTAGGCCAAAAACCCCAGGCCCTACAGCTCAAACCATGCAGTGGTGCACAGTCTGAGGAAAGGGCTAGTGGGTTGGGAGGAAACACCCATAGACTCCCGGGAGCAGGCTGTTGTTCTTTTAGACAAGACACACCAGGCCCCTGTGATCTTTACAAAGCATCTATAACCCATAGCCTAGAAGAGAGGTGTTTCCTTTCCATCTCCAAACAGTCTTCTTGGGTGTGGGTCTCTGCCAGGAGGAAGGCAGATAGGTGCCCACTAGGCATGGCCTTTTGCTCTGTGCTTATGTCCAGGAAGGCTGTGCTCTGACCCACCTAACCCTGTCTGCAAACTGCCTGAGTGACAAGGCTGTGAGAGAACTGAGCAGGTAACAGACCATCCCTCAGCCACTGACAGTCCTGTGAGGGAGCCTGATGTGAACAACCCAGGGCCGGGGGAGATGGGTCAGGTAGTGTCTCCAGGCATGGCTCTGGCAGGCATATTAACTCTCCTAAGTCTCTGTCGTTCGAGAACTTTTCTCTCTGGTCTACCCTTTGTTTTCCTTGGTAAAAATGCCCCTTCCCCCTCCTCCCATCATGCTCCTAGAGCCTCAGCTGCCCTTCAGGGCAGGGTCAGGAGTTGTCCAGAGCTGGTCATTGCAGTCTTGCCCCACACAGGTACTGTAGAGGTCGTACCTGCACCAAGCTGCAGCAGATTCTGCTAGGCGTGGTCCCTGGCTCGCAGACCTGTGGGTTTGTCTGGGTCAGCCTTCCCTGGTAATAAAACTCCGGTTTTCCCGGAAGCTCATCCCTTCACTTCCCATGGTATTCCAGGTGTCTCCCGTGCTGCCCCTCACTTGCCTCTCTGGACTTGTCTGCCAACCCTGAGGTCAGCTGTGCCAGTCTGGAGGACCTCTTATCTGCCCTCCAAGAGCGGCCCCAGGGCCTCAGCTTCCTTGGCTTGTCAGGTAAGAGCTGGAAGCCACGGCGGCTCCTGCCATGCCTCACCTAACGCAGGACTTACTTCCCAGGGACCTGCCAGAGGAAGAGGCGGTCGGTCACTGCCACCAGCCAGGCTCTGTGAGGCTGTCGTGGCGAAAGGCAGCTTGTGGTGTAACGGGGGCAAGGTGAGACTGCCTCCGTCCTGTTGCTCAGAGTACGGCAGGAAGGAACCAGGTATGGCTCATACCTGTAACCCAGCACTAGGGAAGCTAAGGCAGACTCCTTCAAACGTGTCCTGAGCTACATACTGAAGCCCTGTCTCAAAAAAAAAAAGAGACTCTGGAGAGATGGTCAGCAGTGAAGGACTGCTCTTCCAGAGGACCCCCGTTCTCAGACCCACATGGCAGCTCACAATCTCTGTAACTCCAGTTCCAGGGGACCTGAAGCTGCCTTCTGGCCTCTGCAGGCACACTGAGTTCACATGGTACACAGATGTACATGCAGATAAAACACCAGTATACATACAAACAAACTTCATTTGTTTGTTTGTTTGTTTGTTTGTTTTGATTTTTCCAGACAGGGTTTCTCTTGTGAAGCCCTAGCTATACTGGAACTCACTCTTTAGACCAGACTGGCCTCAAACTCAGAGATTTGCCTGCCTCTGCCTGTCGAGTGCTGGGGATTAAAGGCATGCTTCGCCACTGCCTGGCTAAAAAAAAAAAAAAAAAAAAATTAATGAAAATAAAAGTAGTTGTGGCGTACTCCTTTAATCCCAGCACTCAGGAGGCAGAGGCAGGTGGATCTCTGTGAGTTCGAGGACAGCCTGGTCTACAAACCAAGTTCCAGGACAGCCAGGGCTGTTGCACAGAGAAACCCTGTCTTGGAAAAACAAAACAACAACAACAACAAAAAGCATTAAGGACCGGGGCTGGAGAGATGGCTCAATGGTTAAGAACACTGGCTGTTCTTCCAGAGGACCTGGGTTCAATTCCCAGCACCTACATGGCAGCTAACAACTATCTATAACTCCAGTTCCTAAGGATCTGACACCTTCACACCAATGCACATAAAATAAAGTTATATAAATTACAAAAAAAAAAGCATTAAGGGCCTTTTCCATAGGTTTATTTCTTCATTCCTTTTTAAAACTTTTGTTTGCATTTTTTTTTTAAGATTTATTTACCATGTATATAGTATGCCTGTACACCAGAAGAAGGCACCAGATCTCATTATAGATGGTTGTGAGCCATCATGTGGATGCTGAGAATTGAACTTAGGACCTCTGGAAGAGCAGCCAGTGCTCTTAACCCCTGAGCCATCTCTCCAGCCTTTGTTTGCATTTTTAAAAAAAGATTTATTTATTTATTATGTATACAGTGTTCTGTCTGCATGTATGCCTGCAGGCCAGAAGAGGGCACCAGATCTCATTAGAGATGGTTGTGAGCCACTATGTGGGTGCTGGGAATTGAACTCAGGACCTCTGGAAGAGCAGTCGGTGCTCTTAACCTCTGAGCCATCTCTCCAGCCCTAATTCCAGAATTTAGACTAGCTGACAGCTAGGGCTGCATAGACACCCTGTTTCAAAACAAATAAGAAAAAGATTTGCTTATTTTTCTTGTATTTGTATGAGTGTTTTGCCTGTATGTATGCACGTGCACCATGTGCGCGTCTGGTAACCCTGGAACTGGAGTTACTGATGAATGCAAATTGACCATGGGGCGCCAGGAAACCCAACGGAGACCCTCTGAAAAGGTAGCAAGCACTCTCCAGGCGGTGGTGGTGGCACACACCTTTAATCCCAGCACTCGGGAGGCAGAGCCAGGCGGATCTCTGAGTTCGAGGCCAGCCTGGGCTACAGAGTTGTAGGAAAGGTGCCAAAGCTACACAGAGAAGCCCTGTCTCAAGGGAAAAAAAAAAAAAAAAAAAAAGCAGCCAGTACTCTTAACCATTGAGTTCTCTCTCCAGTCCCCCATTCGCATTTACTTTATGCTGAATTTACTCTTGTGTCATAGATTTTCCTTTGTCTTTTTCTGTGTTATCTTTTTGTCTGTGCAGCCTCCTGGCTAGGAACAGTTTGTTCCTTTTCAGTGAGGATCATGTCATTGAGGCCATGGGAGCTCATGTATGGATTAATCCACCATGAACTCTCTAAGATCCACAGTGCAATGCATCTTAGCTGCTTTGTGACTAGAGAATCTACATCTAAAGTTCACTGAGACTATGACCCTGTGTCCAACACCGCTGTTTGCCCAGGCAAACATCTTCCGACTCCACCATTAGACCTCTGGGACAGCACACACATTGCTTGTTTTTGGAGTGGGGGGGGGGGGAGGTTCGAGACAGTGTTTCTCTGTGTGGCCCTGGCTGTCCTGGATCTCATTCTGTAGACCAGGCTGGCCTGGAACTCACAGAGATCTGCCTGCCTCTGCCTCCCGAATGCTGGGATTAAAATCCTGTGCCGCCACCCCACCCCCCACCCCCCCACCCACCCCCACCCCCCCGCCACATTGCTTTTTTAAAGTGCCATCTTCCAGATACTTGGTGGCTTTTCAGATGTGCGTGCATACTCTTGAAGGCCTAGGCAGTTTCACAGGTGTTCTTAAAATGAACAGGAAGATTTTGAACCTCTTTTTTTGTTTTTTGGTTTTTGTTTTTGTTTTTTGGTTTTTTGAGACAGGGTTTCTCTGTGTAGCTTTGCGCCTTTTCCTGGAACTCACTTGGTAGCCCAGGCTGGCCTCGAACTCACAGAGATCCGCCTGTCTCTGCCTCCCGAGTGCTGGGATTAAAGGCGTGTGCCACCACCGCCTGGCGATTTTGAACCTCTTGATTTGCATGATTATGTAGGGTTTTCTGGGTCAGGAGAGTAGCAAACCATTGTCATTTACAGCAAGAGTTATTTCCTCATTCTTGTCGGTAGGAAGATGAATGGAATCCAGGGTGGTACAAGCTCCACTAAAGAGCTCACTCTTTCCTCCTTCCTGGCAGGAGGGATTACTCAAACCCTGCCTACTGGTAGGGGAGCTTGTTTTGCTACACCAAGGCAATCTCCCCCTTACAGGTATAGCTGGTAGACTGGCCAGGCATTGCCTTGCTCAGCTGAAATTTGAGAAAACCTGAGCACAGGGGAGCCCCTGTGGTCGTCCTGTGCCTTACCCCCTGCTTCCTGCACACCGGTATTTCTGGCACTTGTGCCCTTTCAGACCGCTCCCTGATATCCTAAAGCCTACTGAGATCTCTGGGCTAATGATCAAGTCCTGGCATTCAGTAGCCCTCCAGCGAGCCTCGGGCCCAGAATGTACAGATGTTCAAAGCCCTGTTGAGTACATTTTCTGTCGGGCCAAGCAAAAATGTAGGCTCTGCGGTAGATGATGAGCACCCTGCCTCCTGTGTGTGAGGCGGAAAAGCCTGCCTGCAAGTTAAACCTACCTCTCCCTGCCCCCCTGCCCCACAGGCTGCTGCATCCGGGGGCCCCTGAACTCCGACCTCTGGGACAAGATCTTCGTGCAGCTGCAAGAGTTGCAGTTGTGCAGCAGACACCTGAGCGCGAGGGACCGAGACGCCGTGTGTCAGAGACTGCCGGCCGGCGCGTGCTCACTGGACCAAGGTCCCAAGCTCTTCTTTAAATGCCTCTGACCCTGGTCTTGTCGTTTCTGCCCCCCCAAAAAAAAAACCTTAATAAATTAAGCTGCTGTCCCCTTCGTGTGGCTGTCTGGGAAAGGGGTGGACGATGTGAGACTTAGAGCCTTGACAGCCGCTGCTGCCTCAGAGCGCAGGCTCAGGCAGAGAGGACGAGCGCCGACCCACTGATTGGTCGGGCTCTGTGCGTAGGCTTAAGTGGCAGGAGTGAGCGCCGAGCTGCCGATCAGGCTTCCCGGGAGGCGCAGGCGGAAAAAGCGAGCGCCGAGCTGCTGTCGCCATCTCCGGGACTCCAAACGCCCCAGGTACGCAGTGGCTATGGCCAGGTCCCGCAGCAAAGGCATCCTTTGGGCTCAATGTCCCGATCCCGTCTCCTTTTGGGCTCAGCGGCCCCTGCCGCGCGGTCCGTGTCTCAGTAGGCGGTGGGCGCTGTCAGGTGGCATTAGTGGCTCATAGCTCAGGTTTCCCTGGCTGTGAGGGTATCCACCTTTCTTCGGGGACTCCGCTGGCTGTTCCTAGCTCCTGCGACCTCAGTAGCTCAGGCTCCTCATCAGGCCACCCCATCTCAGTTTGCCTGCCTTCATTGAGCTTTGTTTTCTTTTCACCCCATTTCAAATCCTGAGGCGGGTTTTTAGCTGGCTAAGCCACTGACATCAACTTCCTTGTTAGACAGGACCTTCCTTCCCTGGGCCCTGCTTCCACCATTTCTAGACTGCATCAACCAACAAGCTTGCCTTTATTCATTCCTCCAGTAGCTCCCACAGAATTAGAGTAAAACTGTCCTCTACTCCCATTCCCAGAGCCCTAGACACTCCAAGATCATTTCCATTGAAAGGTGTTGCAACGCTGGACCCTTCCTCCAAGCTCAAGATGCTACCCCAATTCTTCTATCAGCTGCTCTTCCCTACCTTAACCAAGCTTCTAGGCAGGACTCCCCTGGCACCTTCTCTCTCAGTTTTTATCCTCCAAGCCTGGCTTCCCCATGACAGTCCTATAGCATCCTGTGTTGTTTCTATAGGGAGCAGGAAAGCTATTCACAAGGCTCTGACCCCACAAAGCCCAGTTCTTGAGGTGTTGGCTTTGCTTTGAGTTAGTGTTGGCTTTGCTTCCCAGGTCTCTGTGCTGTAGCTGCCAGGGCCTGAAGGATGTTTCACGGGATCCCAGCTACTCCTGGCATTGGAGGTGAGTGTAGCCTAAGCTGGAAGGAAATGGAGGGGCCCAGGCTTTCCCTGCTGCAGGGGCTGTTGGGAAAGAACCACGCTGCCACCTCCATCTCATATTCATAGGCCTTGGGGAGTGACTAGTGCCAGAGCCATTTATGGTGGAATTCGGAGGGCCTAGCTGTACCCTGCTTAATAAAGATAATGGACTTCAATGTGGCCAGAACCTCTGGCATCCTGAGCATCTCTGGGTCTCCAACCCTAGGTTATGAAGTGTGTGACAGACTTATATTTGTACCGTATCGTGGTTCTGTCGACAAAGTATGATCACCTTGTTGTGGGTGGAGAGTTAACCCCAGCATTCAGTTTGCAGCCTCTTGGAGGCAATGCTGGTAGGAGGAGAAGCTAGAGCCTCTATTCTGTAGCTTCCTCTGACTCAGCTCTTTGGGACATGACATGGGAGACATTCTCAGGGACGTAGCTAAAATGGGACCACCCCGGGGCCATCTTGGGACCACCTGTCAGCTCCTGCCTGCTCTTTTTGTTGCAGCCCCTGGGAACAAGCCGGAGCTGTACGAGGTGAGTAGCAGACACTTAACTGGCCATGGCCCCTGCGAAGACCACGTGGCTGTCACTGGTTCTCTAACCACCTATTGATGCTGACTGACTTGCCCACTTTTCCAACAGGAAGTAAAGTTGTACAAGAATGCTCGGGAACGGGAGAAGTAAGTCAAATAGCTGAGCTGCCACCAGCACACACACACACACACACACACACACACACACACACGCCCAATTGAGCCTCCGTGGCAGGCCCAACGGTCTCCTCCCAAACCCGCCACCACACCAATGGTTGGGGAGGAAATGAGGTCGGGCTAGGGAGATAGTGCCTGAGGATTATCTACCAGGGATGGAGTGAGAGGTGGGCTGAATTGTGCCATGGCTGCAGAGCAGCAATTGGCTGCCCTAGGTTCCAGATGCCTAGGCGTCCCTGCCTCGGAGCTGTGGCCTGATGGATGCCTTTGTCGTAGGTATGACAACATGGCAGAGCTGTTTGCAGTGGTGAAGACCATGCAGGCCCTGGAGAAAGCGTACATCAAGGACTGCGTCACCCCGAATGAGTGAGCAAGCCTGTGGCCTCAGCTGTCGGTGGCCACCAATCCTCAGAAGCATGTGTCTCCCTTCTGTGAAGCTTGTGGGTTCAGTAGGCAGCACAAATGTAGGTCTGGAGCTCAAGCTATAAGGGTGCTCCTGGTAGTTACCAGCTTCAGGGCCGTATCAGCCAGGGACACTCTGTATGGTTCTGACCTCAGAAGGTGAGCTGCAGCCTGGGGACAGCATAGTCTAAAGTATCACTGTCCAGTCTGGGTAGCCAACACGGATGCTGGTGCTTTGTTCAGAGATAACAAGCCAGTTGACTGGACCAGGAGCTGCCCGGTGGTAAGGGAGGTCTGTGGTCTAGGGCGAACAGAGTAGACATCTGGGCTCTTGTGCTGAGTTCCCGGTCAGCCCACACAGATTCCCTGTAATAGGGCATACCTCCCTGCTCTTGGCCAGAGCTCTCTTCATGTACAGACCCATCAGGAGACCTTTGACCCCCCTAGCCTACCATGAAAGCTGCTGCATTGAGACTTGCTGAGGGAGAGCACAATGAGCCAAGCTAGACTGGTCTCAGTCTCCAGCAGCAACTGCTCCTCTCCCTAGGTACACTGCAGCATGCTCCAGGCTCCTGGTCCAGTACAAAGCTGCCTTTCGACAGGTTCAAGGCTCAGAGATCAGCTCCATTGACGAGTTTTGCCGGAAGTTCAGAGTGAGTGAGCCAAACCTTCCCTCCATCCTGCAGGAAAGGTGTGGTGGAACGTGGGGATGATACCCTGGCCTCCTGGAGGCCTGATGATGCCCCAAACCCATGTCTGTTCTCCTTAGCTGGACTGCCCACTTGCCATGGAGCGGATCAAGGAGGACCGACCCATCACTATCAAGGATGACAAGGGCAACCTCAACCGATGCATTGCAGACGTAGTTTCGGTGTGTCCCGCAGCTCCTGGGAGGGCCCTGTGGAATTAGGGGGAAGGGACTACCAGCCTGGGTCAGTCATGAGTGTGTATTCGTGGAGTTTCTGGAGCTAAGCAGTAACCTGGGAGGGATCACCTCAGCTGTGAGTGAGGGGAGAAGCATCCGTGGAGCCTGAGCCCCACCTGACTGAGTTCCGTTCTGTGGAGGGAAACATAACACAGGATCTACTCTGGCAGAGCCATGGATTGAAGGGCTGTGTAGAACTGTACATTAGATTCCCACATTGCTCTTACAGTTGTGACCCCCCCAATATCTGTGGACCCCAAAGGTCAATCTAGGCAGGTCTTCAAGTGTAGCTCTCAGACAGAAAGGAGCCCTGAGTACAGGGTGTGGGGAGGAAAATGGATGGGAACCCGGCCCTTGTGACAGGCCTGTAAGCTGCAAAGGGTCTCTGCACCCCAACTGACTAGGAGATGACTAATGCATGTGCTCCCCCCCCCCACCCCTCCAGCTCTTCATTACAATCATGGACAAGCTGCGTCTGGAGATCCGCGCCATGGACGAGGTGCAGGAGTTGGGCAGGGAGCCTGGGCCTGGGTGGAGGGGAACAGAAGCAAGGTAGATCGGGTCTCAGCTCGGCACCTGTATCTGTAGATTCAACCAGACCTCCGGGAGCTAATGGAGACCATGCACCGAATGAGCCACCTGCCTGCAGACTTTGAGGGCCGCCAAACAGTCAGCCAATGGTGAGTGGCTTTCCCGAGCAGGGGGAGCCTCGGGTGGCGTTATAGTCCTACTGCTCATATACACTTGTGCCTGTGCCCCTAGGCTGCAGACCCTGAGTGGCATGTCGGCCTCTGATGAGCTGGATGACTCCCAGGTTCGCCAGATGCTCTTCGATCTGGAGTCAGCTTACAATGCCTTCAACCGCTTCCTACATGCCTGAGCCTGAGCGAGGCAGGAGTGAGACTCATGGAGATGTACCGCCCCAGCCCCCCAGTATCTACGCCTGTCCTAGATGTCTATATTGTCGAAAGTTACCCCCAATAAAGATCTGTCTGACCTTCCTGCCGTGGGTAGTTATGTTGAGCCTGTCCTGTTTTTTTCTATCTACCCTCCTGACCTTGGAACAGAGCCCTGCCCCCGAGGGTTACAGAACCCCTGAAGCCATTGCCCCTAAACCAACAAAGTGTTGTGGCCCTGTTGTTCAGCCCCCACACAGAGTTGCCTCCATAGGAGATGCTAGCTGGTCAATTACAGCGGCAAGGTGAGTCCTCACAGCTCCTGGAGTGGGACGTGCATAGACCCTCCACTGGGCCAGATGTGACTGGAATCTGGCAGCCTTGGTGGCTGCCTCCTTGCCTGCCATCACGGCCTTCCACCTGAGAGCTCTAGGCAGTTTGCAGGCTCCATAAATCCAGTCCAGACCACAGGCAGGTCCCCTCTGCTGTACTGTGCTGAGTTAGGCACTGTGACCCTGCCATGTGACATGTAGTCCTCCAAAGTTCACTGTGGTGGCATCTGTGTTGTCAGAAATAAGGAGCCCATTCACTTTGGGGTGGTTGGTTTTTGTTTGTTTTTGTTTTTGTTTTGTTTGTTTGTTTTTCTGTTTTTTGTTTTTGTTTTTTCCGAGACAGGGTTTCTCTGTGTAGTTTTGATGCCTGTCCTGGATCTCGCTCTGTAGACCAGGCTGGCCTCGAACTCACAGAGATCCACCTGCCTCTGCCTCCTGAGTGCTGATTAAAGGCGTGCGCCACCACTGCCTGGCTTTTGTTTTTGTTTTTTGTTTTAGTTTTTTGAGACAAGGTTTCTCTATGTAGCCCTGGCTATCCTGGAACCCACTCTGTAGACCAGGCTCCCCTTGAACTCAGAGATCCACTGCCTCTCGAGTGCTGGGATTAAAGGCGTGTACCACCACCACCGCCACCGCCCCGCTACTCCTGTTTTCTGAGACAGGATTTCACTATGTAGCTCTGGCTGACCTGGAACTTGCTGTATAGACCAGACTGGCTTCCAACTCACAGAGATCCTCCTGCCTTTGCTCTGCCTCCTGAGTGCCAGGATTAAAAGCGTGTACCACCACACCTGGCCTTTGGTTTTTGTGAGACATGGTTTTGCTATAATGTAGCTATGACTGTCTTTGAACTTAAGATTATACCCCTGCCTCAACCTCCTCAATTCTGAGATTGCTGGTGTTTGCCACCAATACCAACCTTATGGCAGGGTTTAATTGAAGCACCTGCCTTCAGTGGCTAGGCAAATGGTGTTTTTGGTGCTAAGGATTAAACCCAAGGCCTGTGCATGTTGCTAGGCAATGCTTTACCACTGAGCTACATTCACAGCTCTTGGTTTTTTTGGGTGTTTTGTTTTTTGTTTTTAATGTTATGAATATGAGTATTTTGCCTGCATATGTGTCTATGCCCCACATGCATGACTGATGTCATGGAGGCCAGAGAAAGCTTTGGATCCCCTGGAACTAGTTATAAGCTACTATGTTGGTGCTCAGAACCCAGGTCCTCTGGAACACGAGTCAGTTCTTTTAACTGCTGAGCCATCTCTCCAGCCCAACTTTGTCTTTCTGTTTTGTTTTGTTTGAAATGGTTTCACAGAGCTGGAGAGATGGCTCAGTGTAATTAAGAGCTCTGGCTGCTCTTCCAGAGGACCCGAGTTCAATTCCCAGCACCTACCTGGCAGCTCACAACTATCTGTAACTCCAGTTCCAGGGGACCCAACACTCATGGCAAAACACCAATGCACATAAAATAAAAATAAATAAATTTAAAAGAAAAGAAAGAAAGAAAGAAAGAAAGAAAGAAAGAAAGAAAGAAAGAAAGAAAAAGAAAGAAAGAAATGGTCTCCCTATGTAGCCCACAATGGCCTCAAATACAATTCTGATTCTGCCTTCCTGGTTTCCTTCCTGCCTTCTGGATTCCTGGTGCTGGAATAACAGGTATATGCCACCAAGCTCAGATCAGGCCTGCTCCAACCCCTTCACTTTTGTTGTTTTCTGTTTTTGTTTTTTTCCAAAACAGGG
Organism: Peromyscus eremicus; assembly: GCF_949786415.1. Classification (NCBI taxonomy): domain Eukaryota; kingdom Metazoa; phylum Chordata; class Mammalia; order Rodentia; family Cricetidae; genus Peromyscus; species Peromyscus eremicus. Next base: position 26,333,513 of record NC_081436.1, read on the forward strand.
TTTCTCTGTGTAGGGCTGGCTGTCCTGGAACTCAGATCCGCCTGCCTCTGCCTCCCCAGTGCTGGGATTAAATGCAGGCGACTTTCATTGTTTTCTGAGACAGGATCTCACTATGTAGCTCTGGCTGGCCTGGAACTTGTGTAGACCAGGCTGGCCTCTAACTCAAAGAGATCCGCCTGCCTCTGCCTCCCCAGTGCTGGGATTAGGGATGTATGCCATGAAGCCTGGTTTTCACTTCTTTGTATATTATATGTAGCTGCTGAATTAAGGCTGGCAATAATCACAAGGAATTGATAACCAAGTAGAATTGTTTTGCTCTATTTTAATTTTTACTGTGATAAAATATAGAAGTTGCCATTATAATCATTTTGATCACAATTAGTGGCATTAAGCCCATCCACGCTATGGTCATCTCTACAATTTCATCTTCCCAATCTGTAGTAAGGCTCCCATTTGCTATTTATTTGCCTGCGGGAGCAATTGCTATGGCATACAATAGAGGTGAGGGGACAACTTTCAGGAGTTGGATTTCTCCTTTAATCATGTGAATTCTAAGGGTAGAACTCAGTTCATCAGGCTTGGTGGCAAGTGCCTTTACCCCGTGAGCCACCTCACCTACTCCAGACATTGGTCTTATACTTTTTTATATAATAGTGGCAATGGCAGTGAGCGTGCTGGAAACGAGACAGGGACAGTGACACAGGTACATGGCTGTGCTGGCCTTCCAGGACTCGGGCAGGTCCCCCCTTTGAAGGAGAAATCTAGGGAAGCCTGGACTGCCAAGCCTACATGAAAAAAGATAGAGGTTGATGTTATGCCCAGATCACAGGGACCCCTCAAAGGCCACCATGGAGACACCAAATCCATATGCAAAAGCAAAGAGCCTTTATTTCAAACTCGAGCTTGGACTCTCTGTCTATCTGATGCAGCAGTGAGAGCAGAGAGCCCTGTGTAGCTAGAGTTTTCCTGCCTGGCCCACAGTCAGGACAAATCTCTCTCACCTGCCAGTCCCACAGCTGCTCAGACCCGACCAAAGAAACACAGAGACTTATATTGATTACAAACTGTATGGCCATGGCAGGCTTCTTGCTAACTGTTCTTACAGCTTAAATTAATCCATTTCTATAAATCTATACCTTGCCACATGGCTCGTGGCTTACCGGCATCTTCACATGCTGTTTCTCATCGTGGCAGCTGGCAGTGTCTCCCTGACTCAGCCTTCCACTTCCCAGCTTTATTCTCCTCCTTGTCCCGCCTACACTTCCTGCCTAGCCAATGGCCAATCAGTGTTTTATTTATTGACTAATTAGCAACACATTTGCCATACAGAACATCCCACAGCAGCCCTGAGCTTGGGCAGAGTGGGTTTTTTTTTTTTTTTTTTAATCATAGTAGAGGTTGAGGTGAGGGAATTTCCAGGGTTCAGGACCCTGATGGGCTGACATTTGTCTAGAGGTGTCTTGGCAAAAAGGGGAAATGGATGTGTGCTAGGCTCAGGGACATCTGGCCATTTTGTTTTGTTTTGTTTGTTTGTTTTGTTTTTTGTTTTTCAAGACAGGGTTTCTCTGTGCAGCTTTGGAGCCTGTCCTGGAACTCTCTCTGTAGACCAGGCTGACCTCGAACTCACAGAGATCCACCTGCCTCTGCCTCCTGAGTGCTGTGATTAAAGGCGTGCACCACCACTGCCCAGTCAACATCTGGCAATCTTATCTAATCTTATTTAAGGATTAGAATATTTGGGATGTCGGGTACTTTCTGCTTAGATGCTGGTCCTCCCTGGGTGGGATCAGCTTAGGCTTTTCCTGGAGACCGAGTAGTACCTGCCAGTAAGCCTGTCATGGCAGCTGTGTGGTCAAGCTGTTTTGGGTCCCCTACAGCTGAGTGCTTAAACAGTGGGCAGCCAATCTGCAGGGGAAGGAAACCAATCCAGGCTCAGCCCCCAGCAGCCCAGCAGTGGAAACAGAAAAGCCAGTTTGGGTATATGGCATCTTCAGAGCTACATGTGGGAATGTTCTCTTCATTGTCTTCACACTGACACTCCCAGTTCTCAAATATAGTGCCTCCGAAGGACCACAATTAGAAGCTACATTGTAGGGACCCTAGCCCTAAGAATCATTGACGTGTGTGTGTGTGTGTGTGTTAGGAGCAGGTCCAAAGCAGTTGACCCCTAGGCTCAGGATACTCAGCCAGACTCTTTCCCCCACCCTGCCCTACCCTCCAGAATACTAGGGGACAGAGTCCTCTAGGCATTAGGCTGCCAGCTCCACACCCAAACCACACCCCAGAGGGCTAGGGTCTGGAGTGCTATGAACCTAGGTAGAAGAGGGCCCAATACCCCTTTCAGAAGGCCTTGTGACCTGGGGATTGTCAGCTCCCTGGTGATCCAACTCCTCCTCCAGCCTGCCACCTGGGTAGAGATAAGGCTCTTGGGTCAAAGGCTAAAGGGATTGATCAGGGAGGGCCAAAGCTGGGAACCCCAGCCCTACCCCAATCTTCCTGTGCTTAGGCCTAGAGCTCACAGCAGGTCCTCAACCTCCCCCTGACCCCAAAGGCTGGCCAGATGTTGGCTAGGACCAAGGTCACATCTTCTCTTCCTGTTTGTCTGGCTTGGGGCTTTAGCCATTTCCTGGGGATTTTCCCCCTGAGGGCTGGGGGTGGGGAACATGACTCAGCAAGTACCTTTCAGAAATCTCATGCTGGGCCCTGAGGCCATAGCCCAGGATCCAAGAACACCACCCCCACCACCACCCAGATCGCAAGACTTGGGATTTGTCTAAGCTGCTTGAGCTGAGAGGCAGCCGAGGAAGGGTGGAGGCAGGCCTAAGGGCTCTCCTGAAAATGTCAAATAGAACACCCATGTTTGACTTGGTAACGTCTATGCAGATCTGCCTCTGGTCCCCTAGCTTGAGCTCCATAGGCAAGGTCATAGGAGGGGGTGACCTGGGCTCTTCACGGAGCAAAGAAGGCTCTGCGTGGCAGATCTGGGTGTGACAGGCAGGGGAGGGGATGCTCCCAAGCCGCCCACCCAAGGGAAGGGACCCAGCTCTAGCTCCGGCCCCTGGAAGCAGCAGCTCCTTGCCCCCAGACTTTCAGGGAGGATCTGCCACTGGAATGGTTAACCCAGCAGCCAATCACAGAGCCGTGCAGGAAATACCTGGGAGAGGTCCTGGAGTTAGGGCCACGCAAGTTGAGCCCAGCCCCAGTCTGGCCTCAGGACGCCCCAGCAAGTCCACAGCCAGCCCCGACGCCAGCGGTCTCCACACAGCACCATAAGCAAGGAGCACTTTGGGAGCCTGAGGCATGGGGCTCCCAGCCCGGCTCACACTGGGGCTCCTGTTGGCCATGCTGGTGGTCACAGCAGCAGTCCAGCCCAATCGCCTGCTAAGCCTGCTCATCTCGGGTCAGGGTGCTCTGGATCGGCAGGCACTGGACCGCCTGTTAAATACGCTGGCGGACCGTGTGCACTGCACCAACGGGCCGTGTGGAAAGGTAACAGCCCCACCCGACGGGTCCCCCAGCCCCGGCCCCTTCCTGCCCGCTCCACCCTGTGGCCGACAGCAAAGGGACCTGGGCAAACTCCAGGAGGCGGGTCTGGAGGCTGGATGTCTGAGCCTACTTGCAGGCTGGAACCGATCCTCCTCTGCCTCTTGGGGGCTTACACAGGCCTGGCCTCCCTCTTGGGACACACCGTTCCCCTTCCTAGGCTGTCAGGTTTGCAGTGAACCCAGGACCACCCACCCTCCCCTCTTCAGGATGGGGGAGTAACTGCTGGGGACCCCTCTGTGTGGGTTCCTAGTCAAGATAACCATACAAGGGGCAGAACGGGACTTAAGATAGCTGATAGAATCCATTCCCTGGCTGTGCCTGGTGGGCCCAATCCAGCCCAGACCCTGTTTACCTGTCTGCCCATAGTGCCTGACTGTGGAGGATGTCTTGGCCCTAGGCAGACCCGACAAGCCAGGGCTTGCCCCAGAACCAGTCCTGGAGTCCAGATACATTAGCTACCTTAGTACTGCCGCGGCCCTCTACCTCAGCAACCCAGAGGAAACATGTGAGGACATCCAAAATGGCCTTTTGGCCTCCCGTGTGGACAACTACCTGACCCTACTGGAGAGTCCAGAGGCCGTGACCTTGGGTCTGAGCCAGCTACTGCAGAAGATTGAGGCCCGCGATGCCAACCAAACCACTGGGGAGGAGGTGAGGGCCCAGGGGGCTGCTGGGAGTAGTGAGAAGGACCCAAGTGCCATGGGAGGGGGGCTGCTCCAGCAGGGGATGTGTCCCATGTGAAGCCTCCTTGGCATCCGAGCTGATACTTGGGAGGCTGGAGTGTCTGGGGCATCAAAATTGGGTGTTCACTGTTGAGTGGGACAGGGACTGCAGTCTGGGGGAACCCTTTGGGGAAGTGTTGGTCAGGAAAGCTCTGAGGCCCAGAGGAGGCCAGAGTGAAGGCGGCTGTGACTAGCTGGGGCAGGACTAGGCTATGGTATAAGGAGGGGCTGTAGCCAGCTGATGTCTTTGGTGAAATCTGAGTAGTCTGAGGAGGTGGGGGGCGGGGAGTGAGTTGGGGTGGGTTGATGGGCAATCCATCCAGTGGGCTGCTCTAGAATGGACTCCAGAGGTTGACGCTGAGGTTAGAACTGAGGCCAGTTTCTTCTCCAGACTTGTGTAGATGTTCCCCAACTGCTGGAGGAGGCTGAGGAAGCAGGAGCTTCCAGAAGCCCCGGCCTGGTCCTGACTGCCTTGCTGGACCATGTCATTAATGGGTCCTGCTTCCAAGGCCTGCCTAGCCCTCAGTACTTTGTGGACTTTGTGTTCCGGCAACGCGGTAGCGAGGCTCCCAATATCACGCTGGCTGGTGAGGCCTAGGCTGAGATCCTCAGCCTCTACTTCTGGGAGGAGGGGACAAGGCTGGAGCCCATTAAGACTGTTCACTGACTGTTCTTCCTGCCAGAACTGGAGGTTTTGATGCATCAACTTGGGGTGGGTAGAGAAGAGGATCACAGTGACCACGATGACCACGATCATCTGCACAGGGAAGCGAATCACCAAGACTCCGAGCACCACACTACCCACAACAGTAGCTCCAGTGTCTGGGACACGGTGAGCCTCTTGCAGTTCTGGAGAAAGGTGGATTTCCCCGGGTCTGGTCAGACACCTGACTCCTGTCGTACTCCCGTGCCTCCAGGTGTGCCTGAGTGCCAAAGATGTGATGGCTGTGTATGGACTGTCTGAACAGGCTGGGGTGAGCCCTGAGGCCTGGGCCCAGCTGAGCCCTGCCTTAGTCCAGCAGCGGCTAAGTGGAGCCTGCAGTCTCCACCCCACTGCCCATGTTCAGGACCACCTCAGCCAAGCCGAGAGTGAGTGCCCACCCCGAGGTGTGCCTGGCTGGCTCAGTCCCTGGGTGCTGGCCTCATGTCATTGGGCTCCCGGGGGCGGGGGGGGGCGGGGGGGGGGGGGGCGGGGAATGGGCACTGAGGACTGAGAAGCCAGTAAGGAAGGGAAGGATAGTGGATTTAGTGGGGCAAGAGGGCCCCAACTGACAGCCCACAGATCTGTTGAGCGCCTGCTCACTCCTGGGCTGGCCTTGGGTGCCTCTCTAGGAAGCTGGGTATTCTCAGTGTAGTTTTTCCCCACAGGGTATCTGTATGGCTCTCTGGCTACACTGATCATCTGCCTCTGCGCTGTGTTCGGCCTTCTGCTACTGACTTGTACCAGATGCAGCACAGTCACCCACTACGTCATGCAGACCTTCCTAAGCTTGGCTGTGGGGGCACTCACAGGCGATGCCCTTCTGCACCTGACACCCAAGGTCAGCTCTCACTCAACAGGGTCCTCACCTCCCTCCCTGCCCTTCCCTAGCCCCAGCCCCAGCCCCTTGTGGCCCTGAGGTCCCCGGTCAGCACCCCCTTCCTCCTCAGGTGCTGGGACTGCACACACACGGTGAGGAAGGCCATTCCCACGAGGAAGTGGGCACTGGTGCACAGTCTACCTGGCGCCTGCTGGCTGTACTTGGAGGCCTCTACATCTTCTTCCTGTTTGAGAGCTTCTTCAACCTCTTATTGCCCAGGGACCAGGTCAGGCTCTGGAGAACCAGGAGGTGGGATAGGTGAGGGAGGGAGGGAGGGAGGGAGGGCTCGTCGGTTCTGAACAGTTTTTTCCCACAGGATCCTGAGAAGGATGGGCCTGTCAGCCATGGGGGACACAGCCATGGAGTGTCGATGCAGCTGACACCCAGCAATCTCCGCCAGTCAAAGCAGCCCCACGACAGCTCCCGCTCAGATTTGGTAAGTGGTGAATTCTACCCAACGCGGAGCCCTTTTTAGTTCTGCCCTGTTTGAGGCTGGGTTCATTCTGGCTCCCCGCAGGTGACCGAGGAGAGCCCAGAACTATTGTTCCCAGAGTCCCAGCGACTGAAAACAGGTGAGCCCTACAGGGAGGGCTGTAGATCTGGGGTTTGCCCTTAGGCACATGTGCAGAACCTGGCCTACAGGACCCACATTTGACGTGCCCACAGAACTGAGGCTGCTGCCCTATCTGATCACCCTGGGCGATGCGGTGCACAACTTCGCTGACGGGCTCGCTGTGGGCGCAGCCTTCGCGTCCTCTTGGAAAACTGGGCTGGCCACCTCTTTGGCAGTGTTCTGCCATGAGCTGCCCCACGAACTGGGTGAGCGGTGGGGCGTGGCGTGAGTGGGCGGGGCTCAGTGGGAGAGATCTATTCTGGAGATGAGCAAGACAATAGAAGAAGAAACAAGGCCTTTCGAAGGCAGCGCCCAGTCATCGGTGGGCGTGGCTAGAGATAGGGTGGGTTGCAGGGCGATGGGAGGGGGACTGGAGCTGACCTGGCCTTTGAATGGGTGTGTCTGTCTGGGATGAGAGTGTTAACTGGTCTGATGGGCTGTACCTGACGTGTGGGCGGGCAGACCTCTTACTAAGACTTGTTCTGTCCTAGGGGACTTCGCTGCCTTGCTGCATGCTGGGCTGACTGTGAAGCATGCGCTTTTGCTGAACCTGGCCTCAGCGCTCACAGCATTCATTGGCCTCTATGTGGCTCTCGCAGTCGGAGTAGGGGAGGAGGGCGAAGCTTGGATTCTGGCGGTAGCCACCGGCCTCTTCCTTTATGTGGCGCTTTGTGACATGGTTAGGATGGTGGAGAGCCTATGCCGGGGTGGGGAACTAACGGGGGGTGGGGTGGGGTGGGGTGGGGTCCACCCAGCTGGCTACTGAACTGGCGCCCCACTTCTCCCCAGCTCCCAGCCATGATGAATGTACGGGACCAGCGCCCCTGGCTTCTCTTCCTGCTGCACAATGTGGGTCTGCTGGGCGGCTGGACCGTCCTGCTGCTGCTGTCGTTGTACGAAGACAACATCACCTTCTGATGGCTCTACCCCTTCCCAGTCCTCGTCCCTGTCTAGACTGCTTCACCTTCTTGAGACTTTAACTTTTGGATCCACTGAGTAGCCACAGGGTCCAGCTCTCACTTCCCTGCTCTGACTTCAATAAAGACCTCTTGTCCATTAGAACCGAATGCATTCTCTTCTTGTAGCACCTCCCGGTGAAAGCTCTAGGGCAGGGCACCGCCTCCTTCCTTGCTATTTTTATTTCCTATGGATAGCCAGCTTGTCTTTTCTATAATTAAGCCAAGGGAATGGTCAGTGTTCTCCAGGATCTGGTGAGTTCCTGTCTCCAGTCAAAACTAACATCACCAGTATTGCTCACATATATGAGGGTTCCTTTCTGTCATGAACACCAGCCTAGAGGTGTGCAAAGGACAACCTGTTGATTCGGGGCTGCTCCTCAGCCCTTGGCAGGATTGGCTATCTCAAATCCCGCTGCATTAGTCTTCTGAGGTTGACATAGAAGTCTACCTAAGACTAGGTGCCTTAAACAACTGAAATGTATTCCCTCATTGTTTTAGAGGCCAGAAGACCAAAGACAAGTTGTCATTGGGCACATGAAGTGGGTCTGGGTTCTCAAAGTCACCACACACTCCAAAGCATTTAAGCAAGACCAAAAGTTGTTGTTGTTGTTTCAAGATTTATTTTATGTATATGGTGTTCTATCTGCATGCCAGAAGAAGGCATCAGATTCCATTATAGATGGCTGTAAGCCACCACGTGGTTGCTGGGAATTGAACTCAGGACCTCTGGAAGAGCTGCCAATGTGCCGGGTGGTGGTGGCACATGCCTTTAATCCCAGCACTCGGGTGGCAGAGCCAGACGGATCTCTGTGAGTTTGAGGCCAACCTGGTCTACAGAGTGAGATCCAGAACAGGCACCAAAGCTACATAGAGTAACCCTGTTTCAAAAAACCAAAAATAAATAAATAAATAAATAAATGAACAGTGGTAGTGTATATCTTCAACCCCAGCACTCGTCTACTGGTGAGTTCCAGGACAGCCAGGGCTACACAGAGAAACTGTCTCGAAGAACCAAAATTAAATAAGTAAAAAAGTAAAATTATATAAGTATATATAATATAGTTTATAAATAATTTATATAAAATATACATGATTAAGATATCTGCATATAAATTTATATGAACTTATAAATTTATATAAATGTACTTTATATTATACACAGTTATATGTAAATTACATATTTATATAACAAATGTTATGTTTTATTTATTTAATTTTGGGAGGGTCTCATTATTCTTGATTGGTTTGGAACTTCATACAAAGACCAGGGCTTTAAACTCTCAGAGATCTGCTTGCCTCTGCCTCCTGAGTACTGGGGTTAAAGTTGTGCACACTACAAAGAGCTTTGGTTTTCTGTTTTGTAGAAAGGGTGTTGTCAATTCTTCACAGACTTGGAAAGAAAAATACTCAACTTCACATGGAAAAACAAAAGACCCAGGATAGCTAAAAGAATCCTGTATAATAAAGCAACCTCTGGAGGCATCACCATCCCTGACCTCAAGCTCTACTATAGAGCTATAGTAATAAAAACAGCTTGGTACTGGTATAAAAACCGACGTATAGACCAATAGAATCGAATTGAAGACCCATACACATATGAACACCTGATTTTTGACAAAGAAGCCAAAACTATACAATGGAAAAAAGAAAGTATCTTCAACAAATGGTGCTGGCATAACTGGATGTCAATATGTAAAAGATTACAAATAGATCCATATCTATCAGCATGCACAAAACTCAAGTCCAAGTGGATCAAAGACCTCAACATAAATCCAGTTACACCAAACTTAATAGAAGAGAAAATAGGAAGTATCTTGAATGCATTGGCACCAGAGATCACTTCCTAAATATAACACCAACAGCACAGACACTGAGCACAACAATTAATAAATGAGACCTCTTGAAACTGAGAAATTTTTGTAGGGCAAAAGACACGGTCAATAGACAAAAAGACAGCCTACAGAATGGGAAAAGACCTCCACCAAGCCCACATTTGACAGAGGACTGATCTCCAAAGTATATAAAAGAACTCAAGAAACTAGACATCAAAATACTGAACAATCCATTTAAAAAATGGGCTAAAGAGCTAAACAGAATTCTCAAAAGAAGAATCACAAATGGCTGAAAGACATTTAAAGAAATGCTCAATATCCTTAATCATCAGAGAAATGCAAATCAAAACGACTCTGAGATACCACCTTACACCTGTCAGAATGGCTATGATCAAAAACACTAATGACAGTCTATGTTGGAGAGGATGCGGAGCAAAGGGAACACTCCTCCACTGTTGATGGGAGTGCAAACTTGTACAACCACTGTGGAAATCAGTATGGCTGTTTCTCAGAAAATTGGCAATCGATCTACCTCAAGACCCAGTCATACCACTCTTGGGCATATACCCAAGGAATGCTCAATCATACCACAAAGATACATGCTCAACTATGTTCATAGTAGCACTATTCATAATAGCCAGAACCTGGAAACAACCTAGATACCCATCAACTGAAGAATGGATTAAGAAAATGTGGTACATATACACAATGGAGTACTACTCAGCAGAGAAAAACAATGACAGCATGAAATTTGCAGGCAAATGGATGGAACTAGAAAATATCATCCTGAGTGAGGTAACCCAAACCCAGAAGGACAAACATGGTATGTACTCACTCATAAGTGGATACTAGATATAAAGCAAAGGACAATCAGACTGCAACCCACAGAACCAGGGAGGCTATATAGCAGGGGGGACCCTAGGATGACTGTGGCTTATAATAAGTTTTGGGTTTTACTCAATTACTAGGCAAGCCTCAATGAAACATTTCAGTATTAGGATAAGAATTTATACTGTATCAAGTTGATAATAGAAAAATAAATGAATAAATAATAAAAAAAAGACCTGTGTACTTTACTGTTGCTAATTTTTCTTTTCTTCTTCTTCTTTTTTTTGGTTTGTCGAGACAGGGTTTCTCTGTGTAACTTTGCACCTTTCCTGGAACTCACTTTGTAGCCCAGGCTGGCCTCGAACTCACAGAGATTCGCCTGGCTCTGCCTCCCGAGTGCTGGGATTAAAGGCGTGCGCCACCACCGCTGGACGTTACTTTTTTTTGAGAAGATTTATGAGATTTGCCGGGCGGTGGTGGCGCACACATTTAATCTCAGCACTCAGGAGGCAGAGCCAGGCTGGTCTCTGTGAGTTCCAGGCCAGCCTGGGCTACCAAGTAAGTTCCAGGAAAGGCGCAAAGCTACACAGAGAAACCCTGTCTCAAAAAAAAAAAAAAAAAAAAAAGATGTAGCTGGAGAATTTTTCTCCAGCTCCCACCACCAAGTCCAGCCAGTCCCGGAGCCCATTTATAAAATAAACACACAGACTCTTACATTATTTAAACTGCTTGGCCATTAGCTCAGGCCTATCATTGTCTAGCTTTCACTCTTATATTCAGCCCATTTCTATTAATCTTTACTTTGCCACGTGGCTTGTGGCTTACCGGTACTTGACATCTTCCTTGTCTTGGCAGTGGCTCCAGCCGGTCTCTCTTTCCTTTTTCCTTCCTCAATTCTCCTCTCTCCTTGTCCCGCCTATACTTCCTGCCTGGTCACTGGCCAATCAGTGCTTTATTTATATAGAGTGATATCCACAGCAAAAAGATTTATGAAATTTTATCCTGTTGGAAATGTGATATACCAATAGGCCAATTTACACTTTTTCATGGGACATTTTCTCTGTATGATTCATCCTTTTTCTTCACTTGTCCAGTGGTCCTCAGATTCTTTAGCTGGATTCCTTCATTCTCCTGGAAAGACAAAAACAAAACTCTGTCCCAACCCTAACTTTGGGGAGTTTCCCTTTTGGCAATTTACATCTGAAATAAAGAAAAAGCATTTGTTAGTCTTATAAGTTAGTTTAGATTGAATGGTCACATTGGCTGATGAACTATCATCTCTTCTAATCAAGAGGTCTCTCTTGTTCAAATCTTATCTTTATCAATTTTGATGGTATCCAAAGTTTTTCTTCTCCTGTGGAAACAAAAGCAAAACCTCTTCTCCAATTTAACACATATCCTGGTTTCCATTCTGAGACCAACACATCTTTAAAGTACATAGGCTGATTTTGTTTTGTTTTGTTTTGTTTTGTTTTTTCGAGACAGGGTTTCTCTGTGTAGCTTTGTGCCTTTCCTGGAACTCACTCTGTAGCCCAGGCTGGCCTCAAACTTACAGAGATCTTCCTGGCTCTGTCTCCCAGTGCTGGGATTAAAGGCATGCACCACCACCGCCTGCTAATTTTAAAAAAAAAATTAAAGATTTATTTAGTTAAAAAAAAAAAAAAGAAAGTGTGTTGTGTGGCTTCCTGGGGAGATATGAACAAATGTGTCTTTACCCCAGATAGGCTATCACAACAGAGGAAAAAATTACTTCACTAAAGTTCAACTTGGCAAACTAGTTTAATGAGTTTATTGGGGCTACTTACAGAGGTATAGGTAAAGAGTTATATTTACAGGAATGAGGATGATTCATAAGCAGCTACATCACCAAAAAGCTCACCTAGCGTCAGGCCTGGTCTTTAAATCCAGTGCTAGGGAGTCAGATGCACGCAGATCTCTGAGTTCCTGGCCAGCCTTCTAGCCAGGACAGCTAGAAACGTGGTCTTGAAAATCCAACCAACCAACCAACCAAACGAAAACCACAAAAAGCTCACCCTGCCTGCCTGACCACTCTCACCTTAGAGCTCCAGGTATTGGAAAGTCCACTCTGGGAGTTTCAGGAACCCTTGAACCTTATAAATGCTGTTTACTTCTGGAGTCCTAACAACCTCTCTCTAGAACAGAATGTTTCAATTTGGAGGATTGTTTCAATTGCTACTTAACACAGGGGCTCACTAGGTAACCAGATTGGTCTCAAATGTACACAGTCCTTGAGAGTGCTAGGATTACAAGTGTGAGGTGCCGTGTGAGAGGTCTTCAAGACTTGTTTTTAAGGTCTGGTTTTTGTTTGTTTGTTTGTTTTTCGAGACAGGGTTTCTTTGTGTACTTTTGGTGCCTGTCCTGTATCTCACTCTGTAGACCAGGTTAGCCTCAGCCTCGAACTCACAGAGATCCGCCTGGCTCTGTCTGCCTCCTGAGTGCTGGGATTAAAGGCGTGCGCCACCGACGCCCAGTTTAAGGTTGTAAGGTTATATTTTATTCTGGTTTATGAGACAGGATTTCTCTGTGTAGCCCTGGCTGTCTTGGAACTCACTCAGTAAACCGGGCTGTCCTTGAACTCAGAGATCCTCCTTCCTCTGCCTCCTAAATGCTGGGATTAAAGGCGTGCTACTTACAGAAGTATAGGTAAAGTTATATTTACAGCCACCATCATCCGGCTAAGATTTTATTTTATTTATTTATTTATTTATTTATTTTTTTTCGAGACAGGGTTTCTCTGTGTAGCTTTGCGCCTTTCCTGGAACTCACTTGGTAGCCCAGGCTGGCCTCGAACTCACAGAGATCCGCCTGCCTCTGCCTCCCGAGGGCAGATTTTATTTTTTAAATTATGTGTGTATGTGCCAGCTTGACTGTGCAGCTTTAATCCCAGCACTTGGGAGGAAGAAGCAGGCAGACCTCTGTGAATTCGAGGCCAGTTGGGTCTTCAGAGTTCCAGGACAGCCATATAGCGAGACTATGACTCAAAAAAAAAGAAAAAAGAAAAAAAGAAAACAACAACAAAATACTTTAAAAAGAGATCTTAGGGCCGATCAGTGGTGGTGCACGCCTTTAATCCCAGAACTGGGATTTCGAGGTTCTAGATTTAGCCAATGAGGAAAAGCTTGGAGGGAGCAGACTGGGAACGAAGGGCCGTCCCGGAGCCCTCCAGCGCTGGGACCAGGATCTTCAGTTCTTATCAAACTAGGCCACTAGAGGCCGCTGTTCGAGTGCAGCCTCGGCGCGCAGGCGCATAGACGAAGTAGTCCGGAACTGTGTTTCTCAACTACCAGGTCGGTCCTCCTAGACGGCAGGTCCGGGCGGGAAGCGCAGGCGCAGAAGCTCGGAACCTGGTGGCTGGGTTTGCGCGCGCGGCCGGGCCGAGTCCGCTGCCGTCCCTGTCCCCCGAGTCGGCGGCTCCGGCGTGACAGTGGCGGCAATATGTACGCGGTGTACAAGCAGGCACACCCGCCCACCGGGCTGGAGTTTGCCATGTACTGCAACTTCTTCAACAACACTGAGCGCAACCTCGTGGTGGCCGGCACCTCGCAGCTGTATGTGTACCGCCTGAACCGCGACGCCGAGGTAAGCCCTGTCTCCGGAGCAGAGATGCCGAGGCCGTGCCACAGTCCCCTCGGCAGGTTCCCCAGGACAGGAACCTAGCTTTGCCTAAGGCCTCTCGTCCCCAGAGCCGGTTCTCCACTACCACGTTGTTTGGCCTCATCCTACCCTGAGGGAATGCCCCTGCCTGCCTACGGTCTCCTATTTGTTTGGGATTTCCAGCAGGTTGTTGCAGACCTTCCATGTGCTTAGCAGTAAGGACATGGCAGTGAACCAGACCCTTGAGCGAAATGACCCTTTAGTAAATGAGTATATACAGACTGCCGCAGTATCTCCGGGAGTGAGACTCGGTGAAGGAGGCTGGGTGCTTCCAAACCAGAGCTTTTCTGAGATTGATCGGGTTTGTTGGGGGAAGAACACTTCTACCTAAAGGAGCAAGGCTGGATGCAGCTTGGGGACCGACTACTGGCAGTAGATGTAGCAAAGTGGAACAAACCCATCAATAGATAAGATATAGGGATGTTTTGGTTGCTGGAGTGACAGCAAGTGGTTAAGGAAGCCTTCTTGCAAAGAGGCAATTTCCGTGGAATCTTGGTAGTGCATGCCTTCAGTCTCAGGCAGAAGCAGACAGGTTTCTGGGTGTTCCAGTCTAAACTGGTTCCAGCCAGCCAGGGCAACATAGTGAGACTGTCTCAAAAGAAAACCAAACAAAGAAAACAAAAATGAAGCCTGAAGGGTGTTAGCTTCTTCCATTTTTTTTCCTCCCTGAAATTTAAAAATTAGGTTTATTCATTTGATTTTATGTGTTCTGCCTATGTGTATGTGTACCACATGAATGCTTAGTGTACATGGAGGTCAGTGTTATGGATGGTTGTGCCAAATGGGTCCATTGTAAGAGCAGCAAGTGCTTTTGATGGCTAAGCCATCACTCCAGCCCCTAAAGAGGCAGCATCTTAGCCAAGGTGCAGCACATACCTCTGCTGATAGGGGAGGTGTTCAGGCAGAATCATGAGGTGGCAAAACCATGGGTACTATGAGAGAGGGCCAATGTTCTTTTTTTTTTCCTCCCAAGACAGGGTTTCTCTGTCTAGCTCTGGCTGCCCTGGAACTCATTCTGTAGACTAAATTCAGAGGCCTACCTGCGTCTGCCTCCCAAGTGCTGGGATTAAAGGTGTGCACCGCCACTGCCTGGCTTTCTCAGACACTTATTAGCTTCTGCTGTATGAGACTTCTGGGGAGAAGCCTGCTCTGTGGAGTGTGCCCCCCAGGGAATGACAGGTCACATATAGACAAGGAGATGCAGTGTTAAGGCAGCAAACCTGGGCAGGGCTGCAGCGAAGTCTCAACCTGTAGAAGATGTGATTTAAATAGACAACGAGGTATGGAGAAGTATGTGTGAGTGAGACAAAGTAGTTTCAAGCAAAACTGTTTCTGTGATAGAGGCTATAGGCAGGGAGAGAAGTAACATGGTGGGGCTCCATGCCACACTCTCCAAGCAGGGAATTTTGTCAAAGATATGATCTTACCCAACTTAGGTTTGACAGCTGTCCGAGGAGACTAGTCAGGAAGTGGCTATAGCTGTTAGGCAAGAATTAATGGTGGCCTGGACCAGTGTGGCTATGTGGTGATGGGAAGCCATCAGATTTAGGATGGATAGATGTGCTGTTTGAGAAGAACTGAGAATGATGCCAGGATTTTGTCAGGGTTGTGGGTAACAGGTCTGGATTTGGTCTTAGCAGTTACAGGGGTAGTGTTGCTGTTCCATGGTGGCCAGGAGCGGAGAGCCACTCAGGAAACATGGCTGGGAGGGTAATGAGTTGGAAGAGGGTCCTGCACTGGTTCTGTGCTCTTAGCCTTAAGTGATTATGACAAAAGGCTATGGGGTGCCAGTGAGGATGGTTGAGGCCTGTGGAAGAGAATTGGTAGCAGGGAATCAGCTGGCTGGAAGAAGACCTATCCAAAAGACAGCAAAGAGCCGGGTGGTGGTGGCACACACCTTTAATCCCAGCACTTGGGAGGCAGAGGCAGGCAGTTCTCTGTGAGTTCGAGGCCAGCCTGGTCTACAGAGTGAAACCCAGGACAGGTACCAAAACTACACAGAGAAACCCTGTCTTAAAAAACAAACAAACAAACAAGACAGCAAAGAAACGGAGCAGTAACTGGGAGAGAGCAAGGGTTTTAGAGATTCATTTTAATTTTTACTTGTTTTTTTGTTTGTTTGTTTGGTTTGGTTTGGTTTGTTCTTTCAAGACAGAGTTGCTCTGTATAATAGCCCTGGCTGTCCTGGAACTCACTCTGTAGGCCAGGCTGGCCTCACACCCACAGAGATCTGCCTGCCTCTGCCTCTGCCGGAGTGCTGGGATTAAAGGCTTAATTTTTTATTTTATTTTTTTTTTTGGTTTTTCGAGACAAGGTTTCTCTGTGTTGCTTTGCGCCTTTCCTGGAACTCGCTTTGGAGACCAGGCTGGCCTCGAACTTACAGAGATCCGCCTGCCTCTGCCTCCCGAGTGCTGGGATTAAAGGCTTGCGCCACGCCACCACCACCACCCGGCTAATTTTTACTTGTTAAATAATTTTATTGCTGGGCGGTGGTGGAGCACGCCTTTAATCCCAGCACTCGGGAGGCAGAGCCAGGCGGATCTCTGTGAGTTCGAGGCCAGCCTGGTCTCCAAAGCGAGTTCCAGGAAAGGCGCAAAGCTACACAGAGAAACCCTGTCTTGAAAAAAAAAAAAAAAAAGCTAAATAATTTTATTTTATTATTGTGTATCTGAGTGTCTGCACCACTAGTGATCCTCCTTGCAGATGGTTGTGAGCTGCCATGTGGGTGCTGGGAATCGAACCCAGGTCCTCTAGAAGAGCAGCCAGTGTTCTTCAACCTCTGAGCCATCATTCTAGTACCCGTTTTTATTTCTAATTGTCTGTTTGTCTCTGTGTCAGTTTGTGCACGTAAGAGTAAGTGCCCACAGAGGACAGAGACATTAGATCTCCAGGAGCCGGATTAAAGGTGGTTGTGAGCCGCCTGATATGAGGGTTAAGAATGGAACTCAGACTGGTCGGTGGCCTACAGAGTGAGTTCCAGGACAGGCTCCAAAGCTACACAGAGAAACTGTCTCAAAAAAAAAAAAAACGGCACTCAGGTCAAGAGAAAGGGTTTTAAAGGTGAGGGAGAAAGCAGCATAACTGTACACTGGGATTTAACGGGAGTGTTTGCTCTTTGGTGTGTGTGTGGGGGGACGAGACAGGGTTTCTCTGTATAGCAGCCGAGGCTGTCACAGAACTTGCTTTGTAGACCATGCTGGCATTGAACTCACAGAGATCCTCCTGTCTCCATCTGCTGAGTGTTTACATTTTTCATGGTTGGGGTACATTGTCAAGAGAGATCTTTGAAACAAAAGCTGCAGCTACCGATAGCAGTTGCTCGTTTTCTGGCCCTAGCAGAACAGTATGGCTTCTCTTGTCCCACAGACCGAAGTGCAAAGTGACAGGGGGTGGAAGTGATGGAGGGCTCAGTCCAGTCACTGATTTGAGACAGGCTACCTAAGATAGATGGGCACAGTGTGTCAAGACACACCGTGGTCAGGTTTGGGCAAATTCAGAAGGGGCAGGCTGGGCTGTGATCTGTCCATTCTTCTGTTCTGTTCTGTGTGCCTATCCTGGCAGCTTATGGCCTAAGATTCGTCAGACATCTTCCTAGAACTTAGGTTTCCAGGAGGACATGGTCCTTGCTCCCACAGCCTGTCCTTCAGAGCAGCCCTCAGTACGTTTAAAGGGAAATGTGTCCTTTGTTGTTGCTGTCTTGAGTCTGTTCCTGTGGATCTAGAATATGCAGCTGTGTGTTGTGGGGACACCCAGTCCGGTACAGCTGTCACCTGGAGTTGCCAGGAAAGCTCAAGGCCTCATTTCTGTCTTGTTGTTATTTTTTTTGGGGGGGGGGGTCTTGCCATGTAACTCAGGCTGGACAGGAATTTAGAATCCTCCTGTCTTGACCTCCTGGGATCACAGGTATGTGCTACCATGCCTGTTACCTCTTGGTTCTAGTGTCCCTTGACTCTGTATTGGTCCAGCTATCTAGGTATCCAGCTGGACCTGCAGCTGGCACTGAGCTGCTTGGTCTCAGGTATAAGCCTACAGGTGCGCAGCTGAGCAAGTTTGAGACTGTAGAGAATGACCGTGTGCGGCATAGGGGTGGGCTTCCAGGAAAGCTAGACGTGTAGCTTTCCAGTGAGGAGCCCTGAGAGGATAGGGTTAGGATATGTGAATGTAAGTTTGCCTGGGATCACCTAGCTTATACACTGACCTTGCAAAGTAGACCTTGCTGATGGCCGGTGCCAGCCCTGGGTGGACTTTCCTGTCCTTCAGATGACTATGGATGAGATAGGTCTACCTGGTGTGTGGTTCCTTACTGCTCCCTTTTCCCTTCCAGGCTTTGACCAAGAATGATGGGAGCACAGGTAAGTGTGGGATAGCCCCTCTAGCCCTGCACCTGGGTGGGGCGTGTATGGGTGGCCTGGGAACAGGGCCTAGTCCTGACTTTTTGACCTGTACTCCAGAGGGGAAGGCCCATAGAGAGAAACTGGAGCTGGTAGCTTCCTTCTCCTTTTTTGGCAATGTCATGTCCATGGCCAGCGTGCAGCTTGCGGGCGCCAAACGTGATGCCTTGCTGCTCAGTTTCAAAGATGCTAAGGTGAGCGCGTTATAGAGAGCAGCGCTGGGCTGGGGTCTGTCAGGTTATCAGGGTTGGTATTGAACGGGCCACGCTTCTGACCTCCTGCCTCCAGTTGTCAGTGGTGGAGTATGACCCAGGCACCCATGACCTGAAGACCCTGTCTCTACACTACTTTGAGGAGCCTGAACTTAGGGTAAGCCAAGCCCAAGAGTGCCCAGGCTAAGCCTAGCAATTCTCTCTAACATATCTCTCCTGCTGCCCCAGGAGTTCCCTCAGATCTTCTGTAGCCTAACTGATGTCCCCTCTGCCCCCAGGATGGCTTTGTGCAGAATGTGCACACACCTCGTGTGCGGGTGGACCCTGACGGGCGCTGTGCAGCCATGCTCATCTACGGCACGAGGCTGGTAGTTCTGCCTTTCCGCAGAGAGAGCCTGGCTGAGGAGCATGAGGGCCTCATGGGCGAAGGGTGAGTACCAAGCCGGGGTGGCTGTGCTTTCGAGCACCCAAGAGCCCTGAGCTTTCTGCCCTTTGGTCTGTAGGCAGAGGTCCAGCTTCCTGCCCAGCTACATCATCGACGTGCGGGCTCTGGATGAGAAGCTGCTCAACATCATCGACCTGCAGTTCCTCCATGGCTACTATGAGCCCACCCTGCTGATCTTGTTTGAACCCAACCAGACCTGGCCCGGGTAAGGCTGGGGCCCCTGCTGTGGGCCCCCAGAGGTCCTGCCCGGGCAGGGCTATAGAGAGGGGGATGGGGTGACTGGGTCACTGGCCTTGGGAGCAATGTGACTGCCTCTGGATGACCTACCTGCTGCTCTAGGCGGGTGGCTGTGAGGCAGGACACGTGCTCCATTGTGGCTATCTCGCTGAACATCACACAGAAAGTCCATCCGGTCATCTGGTCCCTCACCAGCTTGCCTTTTGACTGTACCCAGGCCCTGGCTGTGCCCAAGCCCATAGGTAAGGGTGTGGCTGTGTTGAATGGCAATGGGGACAGGGGGCGGCAATGAACTGCGTAACAGTGGTGTCGTCTACCTCCAGGTGGGGTAGTGATCTTCGCTGTCAATTCACTGTTGTACCTGAACCAGAGCGTGCCGCCGTACGGTGTGGCTCTCAACAGTCTCACCACAGGCACCACCGCGTTCCCATTACGTGAGTGGGGTGTACTATGGGCAAGGTGGGATGTGCCTGGTGCAGAGTGCGCTCTGTTCAGGGCAAGACATCCAGTGTGCCTGATCATCATGTACCCCCTAGGTACCCAAGAGGGCGTACGGATCACCCTGGACTGCGCGCAGGCAGCCTTCATCTCTTATGACAAGATGGTCATCTCCCTCAAGGGAGGCGAGATGTAAGCCCACAGCCTATGACCCCTGACCTCTGGGATGCCCATATACTCCCTTCCCCTTGCCTCGGTGTCCCTTGCCCACTCAATGCCCTTACCTTTCCCCACAGTTACGTGCTGACCCTCATCACTGATGGCATGCGCAGTGTCCGAGCATTTCACTTTGACAAGGCAGCTGCTAGTGTCCTTACCACCAGTGTGAGTAGGAACGGGGTTGGGAGTGTCCTGGGTCAGGTCTGGTTGTATCTTACTCACACCTCTCCCTCAGATGGTCACAATGGAGCCTGGGTACCTGTTCTTAGGCTCTCGCCTGGGCAACTCCCTCCTCCTCAAGTACACGGAGAAGCTGCAGGAGCCCCCCGCCAGCTCTGTCCGTGAGGCTGCTGACAAGGTAAGTGCCCACAATGTAGGGTCCCCGGGCCTGTCCTTCCATGGCCCCCATGTGTGAGACAGCCTCAGGGCTACTCACTCATTTCTCATGCCTCACAGGAAGAGCCTCCCTCTAAGAAGAAGCGAGTGGACCCTGCAGTGGGCTGGACAGGTGAGAGGATGGACTAGGATGAGCAAGGGAGGGCCAGAGTCCATGCTTGGACTCAGCTGGACTCTGTCTGCTGCAGGAGGCAAGACGGTGCCACAGGATGAGGTGGATGAAATTGAAGTATACGGCAGCGAGGCCCAGTCAGGCACACAGCTGGCCACCTACTCTTTTGAGGTAAGACCGGGGAAGGCAGTGGATATCCACTCGCTTGACCCTACCTGACCGTTGCTGTGCCCACAGGTGTGTGACAGCATGCTCAACATCGGACCCTGTGCCAACGCTGCTGTGGGCGAGCCTGCCTTCCTGTCTGAAGAGGTACCCAAGGGGCCGGGACGATAGGTAGATAGAGCCTAGAGGTGGGATGGAAAGCTGTGTCCTTACCCTGCTCTGCAGTTCCAGAACAGTCCTGAGCCAGACCTGGAGATTGTGGTTTGCTCCGGCTACGGGAAGAATGGGGCCCTGTCAGTGTTGCAGGTGTGTGCGGGGGTGGGGGGTGGGGGACGGACGGGGGGTGGGGGGAGGGGACGGGACGGGACGGGGGGGGGGGGGGGGACGGACGGACGGACACGACTCCTGGTACGGCTTAGTCAAGCTGAGCACTCCTTCCCACCCCATTTTTATTCCAGAAGAGTATCCGGCCCCAGGTGGTGACAACCTTTGAACTTCCTGGCTGCTATGATATGTGGACGGTCATCGCTCCTGTGCGGAAAGAGGAGGTAGAAACTGGGCTGAGGAGGAGACCAAGAGGGGCAGGGAATTGTGCAGCTCCTGGGGACACTGGGGTCCAGGTGGTCACAGTCACACACTGCCCTTGCTAAACTGTGGCCCCTGCTCTGCCCCTCTCTTGCCCTCACAGGAAGAAACCCCCAAAGCAGAGAGCACAGAGCAGGAACCTGCTGCCCCCAAAACAGAGGAGGACGGACGAAGACATGGCTTCCTTATTCTTAGCCGGGAAGACTCAACCATGGTAAAAAAAAAAAAAAAAAAGTCGAGTCTGGGACCAGGGACAGGGTCCCCTGGGGAAGGGCACCACTCACCACTGTCGCCATAGATCCTACAGACTGGCCAGGAGATCATGGAGCTGGACACCAGTGGCTTTGCCACACAGGGCCCCACAGTCTTCGCTGGAAACATTGGGGACAATCGCTATATTGTCCAAGTCTCACCTCTGGGCATTCGCCTGTTGGAAGGCGGTAGGTGGGCAGGTCTGTGTGAATGGGTCTTGAGGTGGTATAGATTGCCACCTCACCCTAACGACCTTGTGTCCACAGTGAATCAACTGCACTTCATCCCTGTGGACCTGGGTGCCCCCATCGTGCAGTGTGCTGTGGCTGATCCCTACGTGGTCATCATGAGTGCTGAGGGCCACGTTACCATGTTCCTGCTCAAGAGTGATTCATACGGTGGCCGCCACCACCGCTTGGCACTACACAAGCCTCCACTGCATCATGTAGGCCCCCTACCCTTGATGCCCTTGTCTTCCCCCTGCCTGCCCCCTGCCCTTGTCTGAACCCTATCCCATTTCCTACAGCAGTCCAAGGTGATTGCACTCTGCCTGTACCGTGATGTCAGTGGCATGTTCACCACCGAGAGCCGCCTGGGTGGGGCCCGTGACGAACTGGGGGGCCGAAGTGGCTCAGAGGCTGAAGGTCTGGGCTCGGAAACAAGGTGCGTAGGGGCTGGTATGTGAGGTGCCAGTGTTCCCATGGCACGCTGTGACATATCTATCTATTGGTTCCCAGCCCCACCGTGGACGATGAGGAAGAGATGCTGTATGGGGACTCCGGCTCCCTCTTCAGTCCCAGCAAAGAGGAGGCCCGCAGGAGCAACCAGCCCCCCGCTGACCGTGACCCTGCACCCTTCAGGGTAGACCCCACCCACTGGTGCCTGCTGGTGCGGGAGAATGGCACCATGGAGGTGGGTGCATCACACACAGCAGTGTCACAGCACGGTAACCTTTGACCCCACTCTTAACCATTGTCCTCTCTCCAGATCTACCAGCTCCCAGACTGGCGGCTGGTGTTCCTAGTTAAGAACTTCCCTGTGGGACAGCGGGTCCTGGTGGACAGCTCTTTTGGACAGCCCACCACACAAGGTGAAGTCCGAAAGGAGGAGGCCACACGCCAGGGGGAGCTGCCCTTGGTCAAGGAGGTGTTGCTGGTTGCCCTGGGAAGCCGGCAGAGCAGGCCCTACCTGCTGGTAGGTTCCTTCTTACCACCTGCCCCCCAAGGCCTGCCCCATCCTCATGCCCCCCCACTTAGCTAAGCGCTATCCCTGCTTGGATCCCCAGGTACATGTGGACCAGGAGTTGCTTATCTATGAAGCCTTCCCCCACGACTCTCAGCTTGGCCAGGGGAATCTCAAAGTCCGCTTCAAGAAGGTGCCAGTGGCTAGACCCTGTTTGGGCATGGGGTGGATTGGAAGGCCAGGCCAGCAGGGTCTGGAGGACCTAGCGCTTACTGTGGCCTCTGCCAGGTCCCCCACAACATCAACTTCCGTGAAAAGAAGCCAAAGCCATCTAAGAAGAAGACAGAAGGCTGCAGTACTGAGGAGGGATCTGGAGTCCGGGGTCGTGTGGCGCGCTTCCGCTCCTTCGAGGATATTTATGGCTATTCAGGGGTAGGCAAGTGGCTTGGCAGGACTGGAGGATGGCGCCTCACTCTCAGTGTGCTCAAAGGTGCCTGCCTCTAGGTTTTCATCTGTGGACCCTCACCTCACTGGCTTCTGGTGACTGGCCGTGGAGCTCTGCGTCTGCATCCCATGGGCATTGACGGCCCCATTGACTCCTTTGCTCCATTCCACAATGTGAACTGCCCCCGTGGCTTCCTGTACTTCAACAGACAGGTAAGGAGGCTCAGCCTCGTTCCTCCAATGCCACTGATACTGCCCTGGGCCAGACGAGCTGTGGGAGCAGAGGGCCAAGACAGTGGAAACTGATGGGGCCAAGGGATTCAACTCTGGGTTTACCCTAGGAAGACCAAGGATGAGACAGTTGGGGTGTGGAGGGGAGACCAGTGAGGTCACCATCCTGCACTTGAGGTACAGCCTCAGACTTCGTTAAAGAGCCAGGCTGAGGTGGCTTTACCATTTGCTCCGCTTCTTAGTTGCTGTATGGCTCTGAGGCTGATGGCAGGTGCTTTCCAGGGGCTAACAACACAGAACTGCTGGTGAAGGGTAGCCTGGGTCACGGACATTGGCTCCTTTGTCTATTATTGGGGTTCCTATTGTGTCCAGTCCCTGGGGTGTCCTCTGGCCCTGGTCTTCCCATGCCCTGTACTACCGTCCACTAACGTGAAATGAGCCTAGACACAGCTTTAGCCTCTCCAGGCCACTACCCAACACAGCAGTCCTGATATCCCATACCACAGAGCTAGAGAACATTTTGGGAGGCCTAGGTTCATTGGCTCTACCCTTATCCACCCCAGACCAAACTGACTTTGCTGCCCACTGCACCCCTAGGGTGAACTGAGGATCAGCGTCCTGCCTGCCTACCTGTCCTATGATGCTCCATGGCCTGTCAGGAAGATCCCACTGCGCTGCACAGCCCACTATGTGGCCTACCATGTAGAGTCCAAGGTCTGTCCCTGTCCCACATCCCTCAGGCACCTTCTGAGCCTGGCCTCTGGCATGTGACACCCTCTAACACCCCAGGTGTACGCTGTGGCCACCAGCACCAATACACCCTGCACTCGAATCCCACGAATGACTGGTGAGGAAAAGGAATTTGAGGCCATTGAGAGAGGTATGCAACACTTGAGGGTAGGGTGGGGCAGAACTCGGCTGTACACTGTCTACAAGGTGACTCACTTTCCTTGTCTCAACAGATGACAGATACATCCACCCCCAGCAAGAAGCCTTCTCCATCCAGCTCATCTCCCCGGTCAGCTGGGAGGCCATCCCCAATGCCAGGTGAGGCTGGATCCACCAGGGGCTGCTCTGCCGGCAGCTTGGAGGTGGCAAGTGCTGACAAAGCCTGGCTTCATGCAGGATCGAGCTAGAGGAATGGGAGCATGTCACGTGCATGAAGACAGTGTCACTGCGCAGTGAGGAGACCGTTTCAGGCCTAAAGGGCTATGTGGCTGCTGGGACCTGCCTCATGCAGGGGGAGGAAGTCACGTGCCGTGGGCGGGTAAGGGCCTTTGGGTGGGGGGCAGGTAGCCCCCAGAAGACAATCTGCCATCTCCACGCATTCCCTTGCCCTTCCAGATCCTGATCATGGACGTGATTGAAGTGGTGCCTGAGCCTGGGCAGCCCCTGACCAAGAACAAGTTCAAGGTCCTGTATGAGAAGGAGCAGAAGGGGCCTGTGACTGCGCTGTGCCACTGCAATGGCCACCTGGTGTCAGCCATTGGCCAAAAGGTGTGTTATTCCTGTCCTTCGCTTCCCTCCTGGAGCGCTGTTCTGCCTCTAACAGCGGCCCTGTTCACCATCTCTCACCCTTCAGATCTTCCTGTGGAGCCTGCGGGCCAGCGAGCTGACGGGCATGGCCTTCATCGACACGCAGCTCTACATCCACCAGATGATCAGTGTCAAGAACTTCATCCTGGCAGCAGATGTCATGAAGAGCATCTCACTGCTGCGTTACCAGGAGGAGAGCAAGACGCTGAGCCTGGTGTCCCGGGTACGCAGAGGGACAGATGTGCAGGTGGGCACCAGTCCAGTGCCTGCTTTCACACTGTCCTTTCCCTTCCCCAGGATGCCAAGCCTTTGGAGGTGTACAGTGTGGATTTCATGGTGGACAATGCCCAGCTGGGCTTCTTAGGTGAGCATGTGGCTCCTTGGAGGCTGCGCTAGTGGGGGGTGGGGGGTGTAGCTGAGGCTGACTCTGGTCTCTCTGTTCATCAGTGTCCGACCGAGACCGCAATCTCATGGTGTATATGTATCTGCCAGAAGGTGAGTGGTTCCTCTCTGATCTCTTCCTGGGCTGGGTACCAGGCAGTGGGCAGGCCATGACCTGAGTTCCTGTCCCCAGCCAAAGAGAGTTTTGGGGGCATGCGCCTGCTGCGCCGAGCAGACTTCCACGTGGGTGCCCACGTGAACACATTCTGGAGGACCCCGTGCCGAGGCGCTGCTGAGGGGCCCAGCAAGAAGTCAGTTGTGTGGGAGAACAAGCACATCACCTGGTTTGGTGAGTGTTGGGGTGGGGTATCCAGGGACGGGGGGCCAGCCTGGGGTCCAGGGACAGGAGGGCCAGCCTGGCTCACACGGCATCTCCTCAGCCACCCTGGATGGTGGCATCGGGCTCCTGCTGCCCATGCAAGAGAAGACCTATCGACGGCTGCTGATGCTGCAGAACGCACTGACAACCATGCTACCCCACCATGCTGGCCTCAACCCCCGTGCCTTCCGGTGAGTGTGCCCCTTCCCTGGCCTGTCCCTGCACCCCGGTGTGCTCTGACCCTCTTCTGTCCACCACCCCAGAATGCTGCATGTCGACCGGCGCATCCTACAGAATGCTGTGCGCAACGTCCTTGATGGGGAGCTGCTAAACCGCTACCTATACCTTAGCACTATGGAGCGCAGTGAGCTGGCCAAGAAGATAGGTACCACGCCTGACATTGTGAGTACCACCTCTCAGCCTAGCCCATTTGCCTCACCTGCCCTACCCACCCACATCTTTACCTCCCCATCATCCCACAGATCCTGGACGACTTGCTGGAGACAGACCGTGTCACCGCTCACTTCTAATTCTGTGATGCCACCCTGCCACTGGACACTTATCTCTCTCTACCCATTTTGTATAAAAGAAAAACGATTTCTTTCAGATGAGTGTGTGGTCATTGTGTTTAAGAGCCCCATAGTGTATTCCCCATTCCAGCCCCGGGTTGAAAGATATCTGCACTGGGCCTGCTCAGTGTGCCCAGGCTGGAAGCTCTGCTGACCCCTGGCAGCCTTGTAGTCATTCTGGCTCAGAGACCTACATCTCCAGGTACTGGGAGACCTCCTCAGCCTTGGGGGCAAAGCCCAGGCGGGCCAGAACACGCAACAGGAGGGCCGTGAGCCGCATGGCAAGGGTCTGCAGCCTAGAGGGGCAGGGTAAAGGGTCATAAGTTGATGAGGAGCAGATCCTGGCCAGCCAGCCACCCATCCAGCGCCCATGGTCACTCACCTCAGGGCCACCTCAAACTTGAATGCCTCCCAGATGACCTTGATGTGGCGCAGGAGGCTGCTGCTGTAAATGCCATGGTACGCTGCACCCACCAGGCGGCTCCAACCCGAGACAGCACTGTATCAGACACACACCGAGACAGCACTGTATCAGACACACACCGAGACAGCACTGTATCAGACACACACCGAGACAGCACTGTATCAGACACACACCGAGACAGCACTGTATCAGACACACACGTCAGCCTGCTGACCTGCAGCTCCACCTCCAGGCTTCCCCTTGGGTCACTAACCTCTTGGCCATGATGAAGTAGCGGTCCACAGGGGTGCCCAGTGTCGAGTTGATGGCACGCACTGTGTTGATGTTTCGGAGCACGAGTAGCATGGGCCGTGGCAGTGCCTTGAGCACTTCCATTATGCCTTCAAAGTGTTCACGAGCCATGTCCTGCATGTAGACCGCCTCCTCACGGGTCATCAGCTGGGAACCCCACAGCTGGCCCAGGCGCACAGGTCGCTGCATGAGCACCTCAGAGAACAGCATATAGTCTGTGGAGAAGGCAGGAGTTCCTTTTTGGTGCACAGTGGCACGCTTCTGCCTGTTCCACAAATACGCACCCTTACCTTGTACCCCAAGTGCAGCTGCATGTATCTTCATTGCATTATCGTCCCTCAGGATGATGGCCCGCCACAGCTGGCACAGGGAGGATCGGTCCCTGCAGGAAGGCCTAACTGAGCTCCAAGCTGCAGGAAGAGGGGCCCAAGGAAGCCCCCCCCCCCCAATGCCTGCCCCAGCTTACTTCTCATCCAGGAACTGGTAGAGCCCGTGGTCCAGGAGCACCAGTTCTGCTTTTCCATCTGGACCTTTCCGCACCAGAACTAGGAACACAGCATGTCAGCTCAAGCCACCCCTCTGAGATCCCACCCTGGGGGCTTTCCTACCATTGCCAGGGTGGGGGTCAGAGTGAATGAAGCCAGTGTAGAATATCTGTTCAGCAAAAGCCTGGATCAGCTTCTTCGCTACCTAGGGAGAGCATAGGGAATACATGACAACAACCATTGCCCAGCATCCACGCACGGTCTTGCCCCAGCACATGGTACTCACGTCCTGCACTGCCAGCCCCTGCCTCTTGATGGACTCCATGTCATTCACTTTACAGCCATCACAGAAGTCAGCTGTCAGCACCCGCTGCGAGAGCAAGAGGCGGAGTGAGCTCAGCAGCCGTGCATTGCCCCACCCTCAGGGAAAGCGCTACCCAGCCCACCTTGCTGGACTTGTCCCAATGCACCCGAGGAACAACAATATAACGGAAGTGCTTTAGCTCCTGAGCACAGCGCTCGGCATTTCGGCCCTCATTCTCGAAGTCCAGCTCCTGGGCCAGTGTCCCCTTCAAATCCTAGAAGTTATATATGGGCAGACGGGTCAGTTACATCTGGGTTTAGCATTGACCACTAGCTGCCCCTCCCCCACCTGCTATGGGGGGCACTACCTGTAGGACCCAGCTGAAGCCGAAGGTGGGGTGCATGAACTCTATGAGGTCCAGCAGGAGTTCCAGTGTGTGCACATCCCCATCAAAGCGGTCTCGTAGGTCAATGTACTGTACCTGCAGTAGGCCAGGGTACACTGAAATCCAGGCTCACCACTGGCCCGGGATCCATCTAGTGTGCAGCAGCATAGATATACCTTTACAGCCACATCAGTGCCATCATGGAGCTTGGCACGGTGCACCTGAGCCAAGCTTGCAGCCGCCATCGGCTCATAATCAAACTCCCGGAAGAGCTCATTAGGAAGTGCCTGGAAGTCTTCAAGGAACAAATTGTCCACCTGGCAAGAATGTGCTTGGAGTCACTGCCAGGGCTGCTGAGGCAGCTCCCTCTTTCCTCCTCCCCATCAGCTGGACTCACCTCCCTGAAGCCCCGAGTCAGAGCCCTGTCCTCCAGCACACGCAGCGTCTGGATGTACTCGGGTGGGAGCAGGTGGTTGAAGGAGCACAGCCCTTGGCCCAGTTTCACATAGAGGCCCCCATTGCGGATGGCTCCTGCCACCAGGGCGTCAGCTGCACGCTGGTGACATGCAGACATCACCTCCACATACCCCGGGCTGTTCTGACCACAGGCATGGAAGAAAGGCTGGGGACAGGTAGCCACTCCTTGGTCCCCCCAGCACCCCGTACCACCGGTGTCCCTTCCCTGCATGTGCTCGGGATATGAGGACAAACCTCTTCCACTCCTCGTAGGACAACATTTGTGCACCACCAGTAGTCCAGGGAGATGAGCAGACCGACCTTCACAGACCTGCAGGCAGAGGCAACTTCAGCCGCAGGCAGGCTGGGAGTGTGTTAGATCCTGGGGGTCCTTTTGCCCTAAGCCCAAAGTCTGGCCTTACCCATTAACCCCTGTGCCTAAGGTCAGCCTCTAGTAACTTGGGTCCTTATGAGCTCACGGAATACTACTCATGCACAGACTGCTAAGTTCCAGTGGGGAGAGGGATGAGGACTGTGGGCAGAGGAAGCAGTGTTGGGCATGACAGCATCATGGTCCCAGGAGGGTCACTTGCAAAAGGGAGGAAGAGAAAAGTTCTTTAAGAACCAGAGAAGGGGCTGGAGAGATGGCTCAGAGGTTAAGAGCACTGACTGCTCTTCCAGAGGTCCTGAGTTCAATTCCCAGCAACCACATGGTGGCTCACAACCATCTGTAATGAGATCTGGTGCCCTCTTCTGGCCTGCAGATATACATGCAGGCAGAACATTGTATACATAATAAATAAATCTTAAAAAAAAAAAAAAAAAAAAAAAAGAACCAGAGAAGGAGTCAGGCAGTGGTGGTACATGCCTTTAATCTCAGCAGCTTCTCTATGTCCAGGGCTGAAGCCCTTGCCCTCCAGGCTATGGCTGACCTGCTAACGTCTGTGGGGACACTGTCACCTTCCCGTCTACATGCTGCATGTTAACCGCAAAGTCCGAGAACCACCCCACAGCCCCTGGAGGAGAGGAATGTGGAGAAGGCCATCCCACCCAAGCTATCCCAGGTCTGGCACAGCCCTCCTACCTGCCGAAGCGCCCAATACCATCTACCGCAAGTCGGATCTTCCTCTTCTCCTGCGCCTCTGCCATGAAATAACGGGCTCCGAGGAGCAAGGGCACCCCCACTATAGTGACCGAGAGCGCCCTCCTCCACAGCAGCCTGGTTCTTGAGGTCCTGAGGAGACATGGGCAGGTGCTGGAAGCGCTGCTCCTTCCCGAGGGAGCTGGGGCCTCAGCTTCCCTCTTTCCTGCCTGAGCAGAGCCAACTCTAAGTCCCGTCTATTGGGACCATGTGGCCACCAGAAGACACCCAGTACATTCAAGGCCCTTTTCCTAGGCTCCACAATAGCACAAATGCCAGATGCTGGAGGAGGTGGCCTTCTTCGGCTGCCTCATTGGGCAGGTCAGTACAGATCTGCAGTCTACACTCCGATGGTGCAAGAGATCCTAATGGAAAGCGGGACTTGGTAGTACTAAAGCCAGCACAAACCAAACTGAGCAAGAACTTGAAGCAAGACTAGACTAGAGTCCCATACTGCCCAAGACAGCAAACATCCACATATGCTGACTACAGCAGCAGCAGAAACATCATCCATGTCACACACGGCCTCCTCTCTGTGCCATGGTACACTAAAAGAAAGGGCCTTCCAGCCAGGCAGTGGTGACGCACACCTTTAATCCCAGCACTCAGAAAGCTGAGGCAGGAGGATCTCTGTGAGTCTGAGACCAGCCTGGTCTACAGAGAGTTCCAGGACAGCCAGGGCTACACAGAGAAACCCTGTCTCGAAAAACAAACAAGGAAGAGAAGGAGGGAGGGAGGGATGGAGGGAGGGAGGGAGGGAGGGAGGGAGGGAGGAAGTAAAAGAAAAAGGACAGCCTTCCTCCTTGCTCATAGGGCATGCAGCCACCACGCCTCTTCCGGCTGTTCTCACACCTTGCTTGACGCCCCATCGAGGCAATCCCACCCTCCATCTCTAAAGGACCCCTGTGTCTCTCATGGCCTGGGGACCTCTGTCTGTAGTCCTCCCAATTTGTCAGTGTGTGCTCATCACAAAGTTCTTATGGAGAGCACATGTTTCTGAGTGTGACCGATCACAGGTCAGGAACCCTGTGGTCTCAGGTTCCAAGATGCCACAGATACAAACGCATCCTGTTTGGGGGTCCGGGGTGGGCCTCCCCATCTTTGTGATTACGCAGTCGTCTCCGTGCCTGGGAAGGGGGCCCGCCTTTGGCTGCAGGGACCTCATTACCTGGCCAGTGGGCTCTTGAAGTTCCTCCTGAAGAATATGGCAGGGCACGGCCAGGGCTTCTGTCTGTTCTGCAGCAGAGTGTAGTGGAAGTGGCAGAGTCGCGTCTGTGGAGAGGGTGGATGGCAAGGCTGGCAGGGGCCGGGACACAGGGGCACGGCCCACGCCTCTGGTGCTGCCTGGCACCTCCGGAAGCCTGGAGCAGAGCCACACCAAACAACGCATCCCCAAACTCTCACTCAGGAAGGGCTGTCCGTGCTTCCAGGGCTCCAGGCAGGAAGCTGCCTAGACACCAGTCTTAGCAATAAAGACCCAGGCTGTCTACTGGATGAGAAAGCCGAAGGCGGGAGCAGAAAGACATTCCTGAAAATGCCTCATCTCTGAGGGAAGAAAATTCGTCCGGACCTGGCTTATCTGTGATCAGGGCCAACATCACTTTTGTGGTGGCACCCCTAACCTGCCGTTTACTATTTCTTGGTGCTGACACCACTAACCGGTGGCCAGAGGAAGTGGGCCACACCATGGGAGAAGTGTTAGCAATGCCCACCCACCAAATGTGAAGAGCGTGGTCTCACTGAAGTGGCTTTTGTGTTGGACCTTGTTCTGAAAGCAAAAAGATTCAAGGAGAGCTGAAACTGAAATCTGGGCAGAGCCACAGCTGGGAAAGTCACAGGGCCCGTGAGGAAGTGGCAGTGGCTGTTGGCGAAGTGGCCATGACGTGCCCATCCAATTGTCTTCTAAATTATTATGTTTCTGTCCACAGAGTAGTGCTACTATCACGTTGGTCAGAGAGCTTCTCACTGCAGTGGGCAGCCGTAACTGCAGAGACTCAGAACCAGTCAAAATGCTGTCAAATAAGCAAGTGACTGTCCTTGGCCTTAAGTGGGACATCTACATCACCCTTTCCAAAGCTCAAGAACACCATGGGAGAAGAGCCGAGGATGGGGTAGAATGCTCTGAAATGCTCTTCCCTGGGCATGACATACTATTGCAGTCTTTGCTGTTACTGTTTTTCGAGACAGGGTTTCTCTGTGTAGTTTTGGTACCTGTCCTGGATCTCACTCTGGAGACCAGGCTGGCCTTGAACTCACAGAGATCCACTTGGCTCTGCCTCCCGAGTGCCGAGATTAAAGGCGTGCGCCACCGCCGCCCGGCGCTATTGCAGTCTTGAACTTTGTACAAAGCAGCTATGGTTACCTTCATGAGACTTGTGTAAGACTGGACCCATCAATAGCCCGTCATGGAGAAGAGAGCGACTCAGCAGTAAGCCACTGGTAAGGTGGCCATGCTCCTCTGAAGCAGTGCCCCATGCTCCTGACTATAATGAAATTCACTGGGACACATGCGCACACACACACACACACACACACACACCATGAAAGTGGAAAGTGGACTAGCTAGAAAGAAGGGGATCATCCAGAGTGGGAAGAGGAGAGAGAATACAATTAAATAGTATTTAATTAGTGGGAGAATACAATTAAAATACATACAACATACGTCCAGGCAGAACACTCTGCACATAATAAAATAAATATAATCTTAAAAAATAATAATAAAAGAATAACACAGAAGTCAAAGGATAGGGTCTGTAACACCCTCCCAGAAAAGCCTACTGACTGGACACTGCTCTGCGAGAGACGAGATGTATGTAACAGGCCCTGGTTTTCAAGGAAACCAGCCTCGGCAGATGGGAGACTTGTCAGTACCATAGACCTGGCAGCTCATTTGACACACGCCCTAACAGTCTCCAGTACCAATGGCAGTACGGAAGAGGAGGCCTGGGCAGTCATCCAGCAGTGAGGAAGTGAAGGATCTAGGCCAAGTGTCCCACTAGTGTAGTGACTACATTCTGGAAGGTCAGTGAACGTGGGAAAAGTCAGGTGTTGAGTCTAAGGGTGCTGGAACCAAGTGGAGCCTGCACACTGGAGCTACAGCTATTGAAGCACAAGCTTCTGTCCCATGTCTGCTGCCCGATACTCCATCCAGCTCAAGGTTATGCGGCCACTGTCTCTCGATTCGCCTGCCTCTTCCTCCAGGTGCCGGGACTTAAGTATACAGTGGTCTGTCTGCATGTACGCCTGCAGGCCAAAAGAGGGCAGCAGATCTCATTATAGATAGATGGTTGTAAGCTCCCGTGTGGTTGCTGGGAATTGAACTCAGGACCTCTGAAAGAGCAACTAGTGCTCTTAACTTCTGAGCCATCTCTCCAGCCCCTTTTTGTAAATTAAATTTTTTTTCAAGGCCAGGTTTCTCTGTGTAGCTCTGGCTGTCCTAGAACTCTCTCTGTAGACCAGGCTGGCCTCAAACTCAGAGATCCTCCTGCCTCTTCCTCCTGAGTATTGGGGTTAAAGGCATAAACCACTATGCTTGACTACATGGTGTATTTGAGGCCAGCCTGAGCTACATGATACCTTGCCTTAGGGGGTAAAAAGAAAGCTGGGCATGGTCTACACTAATTTTAGCACTCCAGAGGCAGAAGACAGGCCACTCAGCCAGAGCCACACAGTGAGTCTCTGTCTCAAAAACAAACAATAGCAAGTTTGTAGTGAGCATGCCTTTAATCCCAGCATTCAGCACTTGAGAGACAGAGACAGGAGAATCTCTGAGTTCAAGGCCAGCCTAGGCTATATAACTAGTTCCAGGACTTCTGGCCAGGGATACACAAAGAAACCCTGTCTCAAAAAAAAAAAAAAAAAAAAAAATTTTTTTTAATTAAGTATTAAATAAATATCTCGGGACAGTGGTGGTGCATGCCTTTAATCCTAGCACTCGGGAGGCAGAGACAGTCAGATCTCTGTGAGTTTGAGGCCAGCCTGGTCTACAAAGCGAGATCCAGGACAGGCACCAAAACTACACAGACAAACCCTGTTTCGAGAGTAAAAAAGGGGTAGTACGCACAAGACCTGGTTCATTATCCAGTAGCACAAGGGAGAAAACATTACAAAAGAGTTTCTATAATAACAAAATCCCAGGATAGGAGGTAGTATCCTGCAAATGAGACCGCTATTTTAGAGCAGGGCCCCTAATCTGAGATGATTCTGTGCCTGGGATATCTGCCATCAGCTAGAGACTCTTACTATGACCTGACTTGGGGAAATTGTGCTTTTTAGGGTTTC
This sequence comes from Peromyscus eremicus, assembly GCF_949786415.1. NCBI lineage: Eukaryota > Metazoa > Chordata > Mammalia > Rodentia > Cricetidae > Peromyscus > Peromyscus eremicus. The sequence continues at coordinate 26,367,209 of NC_081436.1, forward strand.
TTGTTTTGTTTTGTTGAGAGAGGGTCTCACTATAGCCTGGGTTGTCATGGGAGAAGGGGATTTTAAGGACTAGGAAGGTAAAGACTAGAGATGCTATTCACACCAGCAGAGCAAATGAAGCCCCTGGGTGACTCTGGAGAAGATCCTGGCTATAGCATTTATCTATGCAAACCAAGTTCATTTTCCTCAATAAGCCTCAGTTTCTTGCTTTGGAAAGTATGGATCACTGCATAATAAAAGAGTGAGTTAAGCTCACAAAAATGATTTACAAACCCTTGGAGCATTGCCTAACATACCAAACACTATGAGTATGTGTCCAGCAGGCAAAGCACCAAGGCCACACTGGGATCAAGGATTTCCCCACATAGCACTCCAAGGCTCTGGCCCTGTGCCAGTTCTGAGCTGGTCCCCAGTGTCCTCAGCTCTCTCCATCTAACACAGATAAGAATCCCGAGTCTACTTTCCAGACTGAATTGTTTGTTGAGTATCAGCTTCCCATTGCTTTTTTTCCCTCTTCCTCTTCTTCCTCTTTCTCCTCCTCGTCCTCTTCTTCTTCTTCTCCTTTTCTTCTTCCTCCTCCTTTTCTTTCTTTTCAAAACAGAATTTCTCTGTGTAGCCCTGCCTATCCTTGAACTAGCTCTATAAACCAGGTTGGACTTGAACTCAGAGATCCATCTGTCTCTGCCTCCTGAATGCTGGAATTAAAGGCCTGTGCCACCATACACACACACACACTCCACCCCCTCAACACACACTGCTTTTCTTTTCTTTCTTTCTTTTTTCTTTCCTTTCTTTTTTTTTTTTTTTTTTTTGGTTTTTCGAGACAGGGTTTCTCTGTGTAGCTTTGGAGTCTGTCTTGGAACTCACTTGGTAGCCCAGGCTGGCCTCGAACTCACAGAGATCCACCTGGCTCTGCTTCCCAAGTGCTGGGAATAAAGACGTGCACCACCACCACTCGGTCCCACTGCTTTTCAAATGGGGAAAAAAACCAGTTTACTTCTCTCAGTAGGGAAATCAGACCATTTCCAACACAGGCAGACAGGTTCCACCCTGAGAATGCAGAAAGACTTTCAGTAGCTGGGGCAAAAGGACAGGAGAGGACTGGCTGAGATTTCAAGGGGGCCACTGAATCAGGCTTGTCACTGCTAAGAGCAGAGAAGCGTGGAGTGACTAAAGCGGACAGGCCTCGGGTCCTTGAGACTTATCGCTCACAAGAGGATGCACAAACCCTCTGCCAACAGACCGGAAGCTGAAAGGGTAAGGCAGGCTATATACATTACCCAAGGCAACAGAAGCCGGGAAATCTCACACACGGAAGCCCTGTGTGCTGGACAGAGCTCGGACTCAAAAACCTGTCCAGAATCCCAGGCTGAAGGCAGCATGAAGCCCCAGTCTTACAAGACTGAGCGGGAAGGGCCTACATAAGCCCCTTGCTGACGTAAAGGTACAGCCCAGAGCTCCAAGCTGAGAGAGCTCATTGCTCATGACCCAAAACGTCCATGTAGACAAGGTCCTTCAGGGAGATTCAGAAGTGTCTCAGGATCGCTCATCTCCAACCGGGCCGTGCTGCCTCAGCCAAGCACCAGCTGTCGGTGGCACCTTGGGTTTTCTGGTGATGTAGGGACAATACAGTGTCTAGATGGCAACCTCCTTTAGAAGGCATAGTGCAGAGGCGACAAGGCTGGTGGCCAGGTCAGTCCACCCATGCCCAGAAGGGGACTTGTGTTACACCTCTTATCTCTAAAAGGCTGGGGAGATGGACACACTGAGAACGCACAGGTAAGACACTAAAGGTTCATGCTGCCGTTGACTACATGGGAGGCTCCAGCTCCCAGTGACTACCACTGTCGGGGCTCTGGTGAGGAAGGACTGGTTGGAGCACACTGCCTTCTCCCCCACTGCCAGCATGGTACAAACTGCTCTTGCAGGCCAGGGGCCATCCACCACCACCACCACCACCCCCGTAACTTCTTAGGAATTAGCACTGCAATTGAAGGGCTCTGGCTGCCTCTTAACCTTCCCCACTCAGGATGTAGAACAAAGATTCTTTTAGGAGGTACCTGTAATGCCCTCTACCCCACCAGGACTTATCTACAGCAAAAGGTCACAGTCAGGTGGGAGATACTAGTCATGATGTCAGTTAGATAAAGCCCTGTGCTGAAAACCCCAGAGCTACCACCCTCTCCAAGGGTTACTCACATGCCTGGGTCCTTCTAGGATAGGCTACCCAGCACCCACTAAGCTATCTTCTCAAATCCCCATCAAATGAGAAAGAATCTTAGGGCCCAAAAGGCATGGGGGGGTGGGTGTCAAACCTACAGCCAGACCTGCCAAAATCCAAACAAAGCCCAAACAAAAACCACCCAGTGTTGTGGGTCCAGATGGTCTGCAGTTCCGTTCTCAAGCCCAAACCCTGACCCACATGCAGCAGCCCCATGGCTGTGGGGAAAACTGCAGGCAGGAGCTAAGGCCAAGGAGGAGTGTCCTCTGGGGCAAAACAAGGCCACAGGGGCAGGGAAGTGCAGAAGGAAGGACTCAGATAAGAGGCTGAGAGATACCGTTTGCTCAAGCTCTGCCTGCAGCGCCAGCGAGTTCAACGTTATATAAACAGTAGTGGGGGAAATACACACTTTATTCTTGCAGTGACCCCAGAGTCTTATGTCTCTGTCTGCCATGACCCTCCTCTCCAGGTCCCTGTGATGCCCACAGCTCCACTGGTGGCGGCAGCTCAGAACACGACCGCCACACGGCTGTCAGTGCGTTCTCTTCCACCAGGAGACCAGGTCCGTACTCACCAGCCTGTGGTGATGATGGCCTACAACTGTCCCACAGCCCCTTCACCCCTCCCAGTTTGGACAGTGCCATAGGCTCCCTGTACCTGGTTCTCATGCTGTTGCTTGGTTGTGTTTTTTTGTTTTGTTTTGTTTTGTAAGGACAGGGTCACACTATATGGTTCTGGCTGGCTTGGAACTCACTGTGTAGATCAGAATGGCCTTGAACTCAGAAATCCTCCTGCCTCTGCCTCCCCAGTGCTGTGCCCCCCCCCCCCGCCTTGCCTGGTAGTTCTCAAGCTTTTTACAGGGACTGTGTGGACAATCTGTCTGCAGAAACATTCAGAGTTCTTCTCCAATGACTGCATGAAGCAGCAAAACTCACCATACTCTAAGGAGAACCCTACAGCCAAACTCAGTGGGTTAGCAGAAGATGAACGATGTCCATATGAGCCAGCCTGCACGTAGCAGGAAGTGACTGTCAAGCCTCAGGGCAGGGCCCTTCAAAAAGGTGACCAGACTAAGGTGCACAGGACAGATGGCCCAGTGCACCTCAACAGGAAGGGAAATCAAGGCACAGAATATTTCCCAAAGTTGGGAGCGAAGAGACTGGAAATTTGAGCTAAAGGTGGATGTTACAAAGAATACCATCCCGCAACAGGACTCAACTGTACTGGGCAGCAGCTCCTAATCAGAGGTTAAAATGTGCCTTTCCAGTCCCGCAGTGGTGGAGCATGCCTTGAATCCCAGCAGAGGCAGGAAGATCTCTGTGAGTTCCAGGCCAGCCTGGTCTACAGAGCTAGTTCCAAGACCCAGGAATACAAAGAGAAACTCTGTCTCGAAAAAACAAAACAAAATTTGCCTTTCCCTAGGGCTGTGTGGAAGACTAAGTGATAAGTTACACGGAGAAGTTTTGCAATTGTAAAGGGCTGTGCCAAAGGCCCGCACCTGTTGACAAGACTCCATCAGAAAGCACGCCCACAGCAGGGCAGCTCACTGCAAGCCAAAAGTTAAACCCAACTCTGTGCCTATCAGTATAACCCGCAAGGCCAGATGTACTAGAAAAACAACCTCAGAGAAGTCCAAGTTTAAAAACAATACAACTGCAGAAGGGGCCATACTCCAAGGACAGGGGATAGATGAGGACATCTCCAAGGCCAGAACCCCTAGGGGGCCAAGGAAGCGAGGGCAAGCCTAATCCAGCGGGTATCATGGGGTGTCTCTCTCCCCAGAAGCAAGTAGAGGAAACAGAGCAGCTTCCCCTGGAGACCCGGTGGGATGGGCTGCGGATAAGGACAGGAGGGAGAGGACCCTGAGGTAAGGTTAAGTGATGCTGAGTCTTCCCAAGGGGGATCTGGGGAGCAAAGGGAGGCCGAGGACCTTTGGGGTCGATGGGTAGCGCTCGGGCCTGGGTTGGGTCCAGGACCTCGGGGGTACCGAACTAGACCCAACGCAGGGGTGCGGAGAGCACAGAGTCAGGGCCCGGGTCCAGGGCGTGCGGGGGTGGGGTCCTCACCGGCCGCCACATGTCCCCGGCAGCGCTCTCCTCCGGCTGGTTTCGCCGCAGATGTCTCTGGTGCCCAGCCGACCGCGCGAGCGAGTAGGCAACGCGCATGCGCACCGGCCCGGCACTCTCCTCGCTGAGCGGGGTAGAGTGGAGGGGCCACGCCCCCAAGGCGTGCAGGCCTCTGCCTCGCCGCAGCGACCCCTTGAGGTCGCCCGCGGCATAGCCCCGTGGGAGAGTCCGGGTTCGTGCTTGCAAGGAGGCACTTTGGGGATTTTGGTTGGTTGGTTGGGCTTTTATTTATTTATTTATTTATTTATTTTGAGACAGCATTTAACTCTTTATCCTCGGCTGGCCTAGAACTCGTGGCAGCCTTTCCGCTCCAGCCTCCCAAGTGCTGATATTACAGATGTGAGCCGCCATGCCCATTTGACAAGCTAGCATTTGGAATTTTCCTGACCAGTTCTGTCAAAATCACCTGAGGCCTCATGAATGGTAGGTAAGCCCTCTCCCACTAACCTATGTTCCCAGCCAGAGGTAGCTTTTTGTTTGTTTGTTTTAAGACTTATTTCTTTACATGGATGGAGATTTAGCTCAGTGGTCGCGATTACCTACCAAACGCAAGGCCATGGGTTTGGTCCTCAGCTCTGAGAGAAAAAAATATATATTTTTTTATTTTATGCGTATGAATGTTTTTTGCCCACATGCATGAGTCCGGGGTGCAGTGCCTGTAAAAGATCAGAGGAGGGTGTCAGATCTTCTGGAACTGAGGTTACAGGGCGTGAGCGCTACCCTGTGGGGGCTGAGAGCAGCAAGACACTTAGCCGCTGAGCCATCTCTCCAGGCCCAAGGGGTGAGTCTTTCACAAGTTTTTTGTCTGTTTGTTTATTATATTTGGATGTTTGGGAATAGTTTTCAAGAGTCAGTGTTTGTTTTTGTTTGTTTTGTCGTCCCATCCCCCCCCCCCCCCCCCCCCACACACACACACAGGGTTTTCCTGTAGCCCTGGCTGTCCTGGGCTGTCATTGAATTCACAGAGATCCCTCTGCCTCTGTCTCTGTGCTGGGATTAAAGGCTTGTGCCACCACTGCCTGGCAGTCAGTCGGTTCTTGCTTTCCAGCTTCTGAGGAGAGGTTTAGTTTCTGTTGTGCTGTGCATGCCAGGCTAACCAGCCAGCCAGCTTATGGGCAATTCTCCTATCTCCCCCTCCTATCCCAACCCGGCAGTGGTTCTAGGGACTTTGCATGGTTCTAGGGACTTGGCTTCCTAGAGAGCAGTTTCACCCACACAGCCATCTCCCCAGACCCTTGAGCTGGCTCTTTAATTTTGCCAGGCTCACTTTCCTCCCTGGAAGATGGCAGTGTAACTCAAAGCTAACGCTTGGACACTTTCACTACAGCTCTCTGCACTCACTCGCACAGACTGCAATGGCAGTTGACGGCACCCTCCAGAGCCACCTGCTGAGCCGGCCACATCCAGAGCCAGTGACACTTTAGCTTTCTTGCCCACGATGCCAGTTAGAGTCTGGGATCTTGTGTCCCCTACTCTTCCCTCTCCATGATACCCTTCTGCAATACTCTTCTGGAGGGGCCCTGTACCACCTGGTTCCCCAGAACTCCCTCTGAAGTCCCTGCTTTCCTGGCCGCAGACATTCCTCTCAACAGCTGCCCCTTAGGGCCGAGAGACCATGCTGTGTTGACCACTGTGTTCTTTGAGGCCACACTGAGCCACCTCCTTTTTTTTTTCCATACTTGCCGGAGCTGGGAAGCTGCCTTCTGGTTGGCTCTGGAAGCAGTGTGTCATGCCTTCAATCCCAAACTGGGTTTGGAGTGTCTGGCAGGAGGCGGAGTATCACATATGAGGTGGGTACAAAAGTTCTCGAGCCGGGGAATCCAGGGCGGAGGCACCTACTTCAGGGTCCTCTCTTTCTGGAGCTGTTCTTTGCCAGACCTAGGAAGTGCTTGTTGTAGCTGAGATGTCTGGGAGTAATTGGGGTGCAATGTGTCTGGGACGAAAAGATTGCAGGTGCACAAACCCCAAGACTATCAGGAAGAAATGGGTGTTCTGAGACCAAGCTCCTCATATAACAGATGGGAGAGGTAGGTGGAGCAGGAAGAGGAGCAATTGGATCCAGAAATACAGTCGGGAGCAGGTCAAAGTCCTCAGCCCTATGAGGTCACACCGGAACCATAAGACAGGCCAGCTAGTGGCCTGGGAGACGGTGGTAGTTTAAATGTAATTGGCCTCCATAAACTGATAGGGAGTGGCACTGTTAGGAGGTGTGGCTTTGTTGGAGTGGGTATGGTCTTGTTGGAGGAAGTGTGTCACTGTGGGGGTGGGCTTTGAGGTCTCCTGTGCTCAAGCTATGCTCAGTGTAGACACCAAGATGTAGAACTCAAAAAAAAAAAAAAAAATGTAGAACTTTCAGCTCCTCCAGCACCATGTCTGCCTGCATGCTACCATGTCCTGCCATGATGATAATGGACTAAACCTCTGAAAATGTAAGCCACCCCAATCAATGTTTTCCTTGATTAGTGTTGCCGTGGTTATAGAGGTCTCTTCAGAACAATAGAAACCCTAACTAAGACGGAGATCTACCTGAGAGCTAACAGGGACCTGTTGGAATGTCTTGGGGCCCAAAGTAGTTCCTGAAACTCCAGGACACCCATTTAACCCAAACTATTCCAAACATTATGGGGTGCAGTCTCTGCTAACAGCCTGTCCCTGAGCATCTGCATCAGAATCCCCACACTTCATACTGTGTATTTTGGGGGCCATGTGTCAGGATATACATAAAGTCACTTAGCTGCACCGGGACTCAGAGACTGGGAGGTCTCAAGCCAGTATAACCTCACAGTGCAAGTGATGGGTCTAGCCATAAAACTAAAAGCCAAGCTTGGAGCTGAGGTGATAGGGCAGTAGAGACCTGACCCCATGGTAGAGACATTGAGAGTGGGCAGAGGGTGTTTGCAGATAAAATTGGTACTATGGAGAGAGAAAAGTAGGAGGCCAGGCTACCCTAGGTGCCAGCTGGTGCAGCAGGTAGGAGGGGGTGGCGCAAACCTACCTGAAGGTGCTTGAACCTGTGTGGAGCCACCCATGTGGGCATGTCCAGCAGTCCGCTCAGGAAGGCCAAGGCCAAGTACAGTTAAAAGGGCTTAGCTCTGTGCTGGGGCCGGGAGCCACCACTACTTGGCTTTACTGGTTTTCTTTTTTTTTTTCTTTTGGTTTTTCGAGACAGGGTTTCTCTATGTAGCTTTGCGCCTTTCCTGGAACTCGCTCTGTAGTCCAGGCTGGCCTCAAACTCACAGAGATCCGCCTGGCTCTGCCTCCTGAGTGCTGGGATTAAAGGCATGCGCCACCACCACCCAGCTCGGCTTTACTGAGTTTCTATCCAGCCTCAAAATGGGGCAATATAGCCTGGTGGTAGTGGTGGTGGCACACACCTTAATCCCAGCACTCGGGAGGCAGAGGCAGGTGGATCTCTGTGAGTCCCAGGACATCCAGGGCTGCACAGAATAAGAGCATAATGTGGAAAAAGTGTGTGTGGGGGGGGGGAAATAGGAGAGACACACCAACAGGATGACTCCTAGAGACAAGACTAACCTTTAGAATGATTAACTGCCTTGATTTCCACTCCTGAGGTAATCTGCTGCCCAGAGATGAGATACCACACCTTATCTCTAGGCTGTTCATCTGCTGTCTTCACAGTGATAAAGTGCACACTAAACTATCACTTCCTATTTGTGCTCATTGGCATCTGTGATGACAGGCAGCATGACCTCTGACCTCTGGCATTCAGGCTAAAGATTGGCCACAAATGAGAGGAGATAAAATCGAGCCCTCAGAGAAGCACACAGGTCCAAAGGCTACAAGGAGTACATGCTAAAATTCTGACAGGTACAACCCAGAGATTTAGTTCCAAAGCCCTTTACTAAAAACAGTGGCGGAGTCTGACATAGTTTGAATCTATCCTTGTAAATCATGTAAAGCACATAGATGTGCTGCTATTAGCAGAATTATCAGAAATATACACATAGCACTTAACCTTGATCGACTGACATCTTTTATTCCCGTAGACAGAATGAAAATGGAAATTAGGTGATTATACCAGTGGAAAACATTTCTGGTCAGGAAATAACATGAATAAATTGGCATAATAATCTAAGGCTGTTTCTCTTGAGTATAAAAGGCAGAAACAAAAGGCTGGGCAGAATCAAGGACATACAATAAGCATGGCCTTAAAAATTATGTGTGCCCACCATGTGTGGGCCTAGTACCTGTAGAAACCAGGAAAATATACCTGGTGTCTGGAACGGCATTATAGAGAGTTGTAAGCCATAACATGGGTGCTGGGAACAGAACCTGGGTCCTCTGGAAGAGTAGACAGTCTTCTTAGCCACTGAATGAACCATCTCCCCTCTCCCAAAAAATGGCTCTGTGTGTGTGTGTGTGTGTGTGTGTGTGTGTGTGTAGCTCTGGCTGTCTTGAAACTCACTCTGTAGATTAAGTTGGCCTCGAACTCACACCTGCCTCTGCTCCGAGCGCTGGGATTAAAGGCGTGCTCCTCCACCGCCCAGCCTCTTGAGGGGTTTCTTCCCACGTGTAACATGATAATGATGAGTCCGGATGGTACTGACCCAGGCCTTGTGGACGACAAACATATGGAGAAAGTGCCTTCCAGAAAGAGTTCACTGCTACCCCTGAGCTCCCTCTCCCATATTCATGTCTATCTTTCTTTCTTTTGAGCAGAGTCTCACGGCGTCATGCTGCCGTGTGTCTGATAGATAAGTCTGTGGGTCTGGTGTTCCCGATGTGATCTGAGTACACTCATGTACCACTGTAGTCTTCATTAGTATTGATAAATCTTTCCACCAGCTGTACTTTCTGTTTTCCTGCCTGGCTTCAAACTCACTATGTAGACCCAGCTGGCCTTGAACTCATAGACATCCTCCTGCCTCTGGATCTGTCTCCTGAGTGCTGGGATTAAAGGCACCCTACACCATAACTGGCCCCACCCTATATATTTTAATTAACCCCCATCCCACAGTTGAAAAGGATTATCTTGTTTTTTTTTCTATGCACTAGGCATATTCTTTGATAGTTTGTTGTGATTTACTTATAATATTTATTTATTAGTTATAGAGGCTTAAAGCTTGGTCGTTGTCATGTACCAGACACAATGAATACAGAATAAGGGTACCCAGGAGGCACCTGAGGGCTTAGACCGGGATCTTAATTAGGGATTGCTTCTACAGGCTCTAGGGAGGACTGTTAGGAATATTGTCTTCCAGGTAGGCAGAGTCTTTTTTTGCTTGTTTTGTTTTGTTTTTCGAGACAGGGTTTCTCTGTGTAGCTTTGGAGCCTGTCCTGGATCTTGCTCTGTAGCCCAGGCTGGCCTCGAACTCACAGAGATCGGCCTGGCTCTGCCTCCCGAGTGTTGGGATTAAAGGCGTGCGCCACCACCGCCCGGCCAGAGTCTTTTTTGTTGTTGTTGTTATTGTATGTGTGTGAGTATATGAGTGGGTACTTGAGCCGTGATGTGTGTGTGGAGGTCAGAGGACAATTTTGTGGAGTCGGTGCCCTCCTTCCACCTTTACAGGGGTTCCATGGATCCCACTGGGGTGGCCAGGCTTCAATAGCAGTTGTTGATTATCACCTACTGAGCCCTCTCAACAGCTTCCTGGAAAAGCTTTTTAATGGATAACTTCGGGATCTGACTAGCACCCTTATCTTCCCAAGGGAATTGAGGTCTGTAGAGATTAGGAAATGCCCTACCCCAGGGTAGTCCATATCATGTAAAGCAGTGGTTTTTCCGCTTTATAAGCAGCATTTGGCTCCACTTTGAGGATGGAGTCATGACCTAGTGCACTGCCATCTCATCCTCCAGTTCACCTGTGTGGACCCGCTGTCTGCTGTCCGTCTGAGGGACTAGGAGTTAAACAGACTGCCTGGTAGGCTGATGGGTAGGGAGGTGACCTAGGCGATAGGTAATAAATAATTATACTGCTGGTAATAAAGGTAGGGATCTTCCAAGATGGATGGCTTCTTCCTCCCTCTTCAGACCCAGACAAAAGCCTGACAGCTTAAAACAAAGCCCTCTCCTGCTTTTTCTCCTGCCTGTAGGGCCTAACTCTGATGGACTGGCTTAACAAGTCAGGTTAGGCGATGATGCTTACCTAACAGTTGTGAGCCAAATAGTCCCCTGGTCTTTTTTCAAACTGAAAACCCCAAATTAGGGGAGGATGACCCTTCCAAGGTTTAAAACAAAAAACAAAAAACCCAGCCCTCAAGGAAAAGCTGGGCTGTGGGTTTTAGTACTCCTGTACTTTGTGTAGAGTTTTTCTCTCTGCTGATCTGGGGACTATTCCTGTTTACTGTGTTCACGATTTCGGAACCGCTGCCTGCCATGCTTGAGATTTTCCCTCCGTTTATTATTCGTTTGTTTGTTTATTTTAGGTTTTCTTTTTTTTCCGAGACAGGGTTTCTCTGTGTAGCCCTGGCTGTCCTGGAGCTTGCTCTGTAGACCAGGCTGTCCTTGAACTCTCAGAGATCCACCTGCCTTTGCCTCCTGAGTGCTGGGATTAAAGGGGTTCGCCACCACACCTCACTTTTCCTTCCTTTTAATTCTTTAACCTTCAGAAAAAGTTAACTGCATCCAGACACATCATCTGCCCAAACCCGGTCTTGCCCTTCACCTTTAAGGCTTTACCAACACCTCACACTTGCATTCAATCCTGCCCCACAGCCTGATGCTAAGGCAGCCAGTAGCCATAGGAGCTTCCCAACAGACTTCAAGGTGTGTGTCCTTATGCTATCCTACAGTTTCCCCCACAGGCTGGGGCTCCAGAGTTACAGTCTTTGCCCTCTCTCTGGTCTAGCATAGCCCCTGCTCCAGATTACCCATCCTATTGGCTCAGGATGCAAACTTACCTAGCGGATGTCCTGGGTCTTGAGATCGTCACCTTCCTTTGATGGTGGGCTCAGGCATGTCTTGGACTGCCTGTAAATTTTCAACATTAGAAACACCTAGAAAAGCAGGTACCAACTGCCTGCACCAGCAGAGTGGCCAGTGCCTCGGGCTTCTCTGTGATTCTCTGGTGGGTCTAAGTGCATCTCATGCTAAAAAGACCATAATGATGTCAAGATTTACTTAAGGCTCTTTCCCATCAGCTGGGATCCAGGGTTGAGTCAGAGGTCAACTGGAACCGAGGCCTTCCTCATTCTGGAGATACCATTTGGGGCCCTGGCTTGTGGGGGGCATTCCTTTGATTCTTGAGGCTATAAACCCTCCAGTTTCCTGTCTTACCACACTGAGGGCAAGGAGTTTTAGGAGCATGTTAATATTTGGGCAATTTTTTTCTAGAGAGGAGTTTACAGAGAGATACAGCATTTGTCTTTTATTCTGTTTCCTTTAGGAGTGAAGTGAGAGATTTGAATCCATCCCTTAAGGCTGTAAGAAGTCTTTTCTGCTGGTTTCCTAACTAAAGTCAGAGGCCAGATTCTCTGCCAGGTTGTTTTCTGCAGACCTTTTGTGTTCTCTCTCTGGTACCTTCAGCTTCCTTTTGTGCTCTGTTCCTTTTCAAGAGCCTTATCATAGAAAACAGAATCTGCCCCACTTTTAGTAGGTCATCGGTGGAGTCCTGTGATGCAGTGGACTCTATATTGTTAAGACAGGGAGCTGGGGAAGAAGTTGTCCCCGCTGTGAGTCAGGCTGCCTCGGGCCACAGAAGGCAGCTGCGGGAGTTGAGTCTAGTTGCAGAGGCAAAAGGGCAGAGCCATGGCCAGATGAACAGTCAGGTAGATGGATGGATGGCATAGCCAAATTCGGGAGCAGGAGGAGGAGCAGACGGCAGTTCCAATAGGCCGCGTCAACAGCAGGAACAGGGCTAATCTGAAGGCCCCGAGACAGGAGTTATTATTGTTCCCACAACAGGTGGTCAGATGACAGGTCAGTAGAGTCTGTCACCATAGTGTGTCAAGTGAGGACATGACCGCTCCGAGCGATGGTGGAGGGGGAGGTTTTTATTGTAGTTGTGAGGGAGAGTGCAGCCAGAGGCCAGAGCGAAGAGAGAAAGCAGTAGACTGAACATGACAAGCAGGCTGAACTAGGCCATGGGGAAGTGGGGGACGTGAGAGAGGAGGACAGAAGAGAGAGAACAAGAGGGGGTCAAGAACTCACATAGGTCTGCCAGGCGGTGGTGGTGGCACGCCTTTGATCCCAGCACTCAGGCAGAGGCAGAGGGATCTCTGTGAGTTCGAGGCTAGCCTGGTCTGCAGATCAAGTTCCAGGACATCCAAAGCTACATATAGAAACCCTGTCTCAAAAAAAACCAAAACAACAACAAAAAGGAACACACACAGCTGGAATGACAGGGTTGTATAGACATGAGAAGCTGAGGGAAGGAAAGCCCCTGGGCTGGAGAAGTTTAGGGGAGGGGGAGGGGTTAGAAGAGCTGAGAGGAGCCGCAGGTACCGAAGGAGCGAGCATGTGCGTTGGTGTGCTTATAGGCACCACAGATAGCCATTTTGAGACAGGGTTTCACTGTGTAGCCCTGGCTGTCCTGAAACTCACTCTGTAGACCAGACTGGCCTGGAACTCGGAGACCCACCTGCCTCTGCCTCCCGAGTGCTGGGATTAAAGCCGTGAGCCACCACTGCCTAGCAATATAAAATATTACATACACATATCCGCCACCCTTTTGGAAAAGACAGTTTAGCGTGGTTAGTGTGGGATTGACAGGAGACAAATACAAGTGGAGCAAGAGAAAGCGATCTATGTAAGGACCCAAATAAGAAAATGAGAGAGGTTTTGTAGCAAAGTGCAGACATTGTGAACACTGAGAGAAGATGTGAGCAGGTGAAGCAGGAAGTCTCATAGCCTCAACTGGAGAGAAGAGTCCACACCTTGTGATGAAGATGAAGGAAACCAAACCCAGCCAGACAGAAGCACCAAAAGGTGCTCCTGGGACCTTCCTCTGGGCTCCACTGGGCTCACCACTCCTGTCATGTCTGTGGGAAGAATTCAGATGACACACACAGAGGACAGTAGAGAGGTTGGATGAAGTTTTGTACAGAGTAAAATGGGGCACCCTCGAGGGATTAAGAGTGAACATTGGCCAAAGGTACCACCATCGAGGAAAACACCCACACAGGGTGAAATTGGACCATGGCCAAAGGCACCACTCAGAAAAATCACCCTTAGGGGGTGAGAATGGACAACAGCCAGAGACCATTGCACCCACGGATACATTTAGATAGGTTTTTCATTTTGTTTTTGTTTTTTTTTCTTTTTTTGGTTTTTCGAGACAGGGTTTCTCTGGCTGTCCTGGAACTCACTCTGTAGACCAGGCTAGCCTTGAACTCACTGAGATCTGCCTGCCTCTGCCTCCCAAGTGCATGGATTAAAGGAGTGCGCCACTACTGCCCGGCTAGATAAGTTTTTTACTACTTAAGGTTTCCAGAACTTTCCTCAGAGCATTTTCTACCCAGGTGACTTTGGATTAACTCCTAAGGAAAGACACAATGGTCTGTCCTGTTCTTTATCAGAAAGCCTCTGGCCAGAGAGTAATCTTATCTTTCAGGAGGTTTAGAATGTCACATCTCCACTCAGGTCCCACAGCCTCAGTGCCTGGCTTTACAAGCTGTTAATTATGAGGGAGGTAGTGTATCCTCCTCAACTTTTGAACCTGTTAGTACCCAAATACCCACATAATGCTAGACTGTTCTAGATAAACAGTACATGCTCTTGACTGACTGTGGGGAACCCAGTGACCTGGTAGTACCCTTCCACCCTCAGTGAATTAGGGTGTTGTTTTTAGTTGGACCAAAGAAAATCTTCCGCAGGGAGCTGGCAAGATGGCTCAATGGATAAAGATACTTGTCACCAAGCCTGATGACCTCAGTTCCTGGGACCCACATGCTAGAAGGAAAGAACAGGCTTCTGTAAATCTCTTACACATGTGCATTCACACACACACATGCACACCCTCCCACACACAAGATAAGTAAGTAAATATAATAAAAATATTGTGTCCGGGGGGGTGGTGGTGCACTCTTTTAATCCTAGCACTAGAGAGGCAGAGGAAGGTTGATCTCTGTGAGTTCGAGGCCAGCCTGGTCTACAGAGCTAGTTCCAGGACAGCTAAAGACATACAAGAAAAACCCTGTCTTAAAACCCCCCTTCAATTTTTAAAGAAAGACACCCCCTCATCCCAAGAAACCAGGACACCCCTCTCCCTTGAGTCAGAGAGTGACAACTCCTGCTTCACCAGGACAGCCTCCTACCACCAAGCCTACATGGTGGCTTAGTGACTCCAGTTCCAGGAGGTCCATCACTCCCCTTCTGGTTCCTGTATGCACCAGGCACACACGCAGTACACAGACACACACACACACACACACACACACACACACACACACACACACAAAGGCAAAACACTCATACGCATAAAATAAAAATTAATACATCTTTTTTAAAAAATCACATTAAACCAAACAAATAAAAAGATAGACTAGTTACCCTTTTGAAGGAAGGGATGGGGCGTGGTGGGGGGAAGGCTGGGGAGGAGCAGAAGGAAGGATGAGGGGGATCTGTGGTTGGTATGTAAAATATAAAAATATTATTTAAAAAAATGAATGAATGAAAAAGCTAGACCAGCCGGGCAGTGGTGGTGCACGCCTTTAATCACAGCCCTCAGGAGGCAAAGCCAGGCAGATCTCTGTGAGTTCAAGACCAGCCTGGTCTACAGAGCGAGATCCAGGACAGGCACCAAAACTGCACAGAGAAACCTTGTCTGGAAAAAAACAAAAAACAAAGAAAAAAAAAAAAAAGAAAAAACTAGACCAGGCCAGGTGTAGTGGTATATATCTTCAATCCTAGCACTCACGAGGCAGAGAGAGGCAGGTGGATCTCTGTGAGTTCAAGGCCAGCCAGAGTTATATAGTGAGATCCTGTCTCAAACAAATAACTTGATCCGGAACTCTAGAATTCCTTCCATACTTTATTAACACAGCTTTCAAGACACAATTCTTGTGTATCTAGCGATGGCTTTCCTGGAACTTGCTTTGTAGACCAGGCTGGCCTTAAACTCACAGATTATCCACCTGCCTCTGCCTCCTGTGTTTTTGGGGTTAAAGGCATGCGCCATCACCGTCCGGTGATTTCAAGGTCTTTGATGACTAAGCAAAGACCCTGAAGTCAGAAAAGACAAATTGGAGAAGCAGAGATAACGGATTCCCCATAAGGCCACACTAATTGTCTGTTCTGTCTCAGGAAATTCTGGAGCGCCATCTCCTGGCCATCCCAGTTCAGTTGGCGGGCACTAACCCATCCTTGGGTCAAAGGACTCTTTCCTGTTTGTGTGGTCAGCTGAGAGTGCCCAAAGCTTCTGAGCCTCCTCTGGGGCCAAGTCCAGCCACCGAAGTGGGAATTCCTTGGAATCAATAAAGTCCTTTCTTTCTTGTGAGGAAAGGCTAGTTCATATCTTCGGACCACACACAGGTTGAACCTGAGAAAGTGCAAATGCCCCTGACTATTCCTGGACCACAAGGAGTCCAGGGAAGACTGAGTACTGATAAGGCCCTGAAGTTGTGAGTTCTTCTATATTCACCTTCTCCCTAGATGTTGCAAGAACCAAAGTTATTCTTTTGTTGTTGTTGTTTTGTTTTGATTTTCGAGACAGGGTTTCTCTGTGTAGCCCTGGCTGTCCTGGAACTTACCATGTAGACCAGGCTGGCCTCAAACTCAGAGATCCTCCTGCCTCTGCCTCTCGAGTGCTGAGATTAAAGGCGTTGCCCACCGCTGCCGAAAGTTACATTCTTTAAGATTTATTATATGTTTGGTTTTTTTGTTTGGTTGATCTTGTTTTGTTTTGTTTTTTTGAGACAGGGTTTCTCTGTGTAACAGCCCTGGCTGTCCTGGAACTAGCTCTGTAGACCAGGCTGGCCTCAGACTCATGGAGATCTGCCCGCCTCTGCCTCCCAAGTGCTGGGATTAAAGGTGTGCACACCACTGCCTGTCTTGGTTCCCTCCTTAACTATGTAGGACCTGGGGACTGAACTTAGGGCCTCAAGCTTGGTGACAAAGTGTGCTTTTACCCACAACTATCTTGTGACTTTTTTAAAGATGTATGTATGTTTATTTATTTGTTTATTTATTTATTTTTGTGTGAGTGTTTTGCCTACATTTATGTATGTGTATCATGTGCATGTCTGATGCCTGAGGAGGTTGGGGGTGGGGGTGGGTGGGGGATAGAATCCCCCTGGAACTGGAGTAACACATGGATGCTAAGAAATCAAACCTGGGTCCTTTGCAAGAACAACAATTGCTCTTAACTGCTGAGCTATCTATCCAGCCCCACCTTGTGGTCTGTTTCTTTTTTTCCTTTCTTTTCTTTTTTTTTTTGGGGGGGGGGTTTCGAGACAGGGTTTCTCTGTAGCTTTGGAGCCTGTCCTGGACTAGCTCTGTAGACCAGGCTGGCCTCAAACTCACAGAGATCCACCTGCCTCGGCCTCCCGAGTGCTGGGATTACAGGCGTGTGCCACCACCGCCCGGCTTCCTTTCTTTTTTAAAAAGATTTATTTATTAAGTATACAGCGTTCTGTCTGCATGTACATCTGCACGCCAGAAGAGGGCACCAGATCTCATTGCAGATGGTTGTGATTTATCATGTGGTTGCTGGGGCTTGAACTCAGGACCTCTGGAAGAGCAGCCAGTGCTCTTAACCTCCAGCCCCCTTGTGATCTGTTTCTAAAGTTTGTCCTAGGTGTTGTCAGCTCTTTAAATTAAATATTATCCCTATGCTACCCCATAACTTCCATCTTCTGGAAAGATTGAGACGGCTAATCTAAACCTTGAGAGATTTCTCACTAAACTTGACACTCAGCAGTCTTGGCCGATGCTTCTTCCAATTACACTTCTGTATGTAACCCTACATAGTGAGCTTGAGGCCAGCCTGGGCTACATGAGACCTTGTCTCAAAATAACAAAGAAAGAAAAAACCCACCACTACCACCACCACAACAAAAATCCATTTTGCATTTTACCATTTCCCAGCTCTGCGCCCACCCCCGACAGCCACTTACCTGTCCTTGTCACCTTCTGCCAAAGGCCAATGGTCTTATCTTTTTGCTTTCCTGGTAATTCCCTCTCCTGGTCCACTCACTGGCATAATTGTTCTTTTTGCCTCTTGCTTACTTAACCTGATTCAGTTGGAATCTTCCAGGTTACCGGCCATTAAGCTTTGAATGTCATTGTCTCAGGAATATCAAGCATTACCATCAACACCCGTGCTCATCTCTCTCCACTGAAGCTTTCTCCATCTCCATGTGACGTCATACTCTAGCCTTCCACCTCTTATCATAGCCACTTCCTCCCCTCACCAGGATGCTGCTCAAGCATTTTCCACCTTAGAGAACTATGAACCTATGATTAACTGCTGAGCCATCTCTCCAGCCCCTCATAAAAATAAGAATTTGCTATAGACAAACTCTACCTCCCATGTGCTAGAATTAAAGGTGTGGATCATTATGTCCAGCTTTAATTTTCTTTAAATTTTTTTTTTTAAAAATTACATCTAGTCGGGCAGTGGTGGCCCACCCCTTTAATCCTAGCACTCGGGAGGCAGAGGCAGGTGGATCTCTGTGAGTTCGAGGCCAGCCTGGGCTACAGAGTGAGTTCCAGGAAAGGCACCAAGACTACACAGAGAAACCCTGTCTCGAAAAACCAAAAAAAAATTACATCTAATTTTTTGGGGGTAATGTGTGTCATGGGGAACATGTGGATGTCAGAGGTCAACTTGTGGGACTCAGTTCTCTCCTACTTTCTGGGTCCCAGGGATTGAATTCAAGTCCTTGGTGAGGAGTTTCTTTATCCACTGAGATTTCTTTTTTTTTTTTTTTTTGGTTTTTCGAGACAGGGTTTCTCTGTGTAGCTTTGAGCCTTTTCCTGGAACTCACTTGGTAGCCCAGGCTGGCCTCGAACTCACAGAGATCCGCCTGGCTCTGCCTCCCGAGTGCTGGGATTAAAGGCGTGCGCCACCACCGCCCGGCTTCCACTGAGTTTTCTGAGACAGGGTTTCTTTTGTAGCCTTGCCTGTCCTAGAACTAGCTCTGTAGACCAGGCTGGCCTTGAACTCACAGAGACATGCCTGTTTCTGCCTCCCAAGTGCTGGGAATAAAGGCGTGCACCACTGCCGCCTAGCTTGTTTTTATTTTTTTGAAACAGGGTTTCTCTACATTTCCCTGGTTAGTCTGGAACTTGCTATGTAGACCAGGCTGGCCTTGAAGTCAGAGAGATCTGCCTGCCTCTGCTTTCTGAGGGCTGGGATTAAAGGTGCACATCACTACACCTAGCTTTTTTTTTTTTTTTTTTTTTTTGAGACAGAGACAGTTTCTTTGTGTAGCTCGGGCTATCCTGGAACTCGATCTGTAGACCAGGCTGGCCTCAAAGTCAGAGATCTACCTGCCTCAGCCTCGTGAATGCTGGGAATAAAGACATGAGCCACCACACATGGAATTTTTTTTTAAGATTTGTTTTTATTTTCTGTGTATGAGTGCTAAACTGTACCCATGTATGTCTACCACATCTGTGACTGGTGACTGGCGCCCTTGGAGGCCAGAAGAGGGTATTGGATCTCTCATAACTGGAGTTGCAAACAGTTGATGTGGAGACTTGCCTGTCTCCACCTATTACCTCTTCATAGAAATGGTGGGATTACAGATGCAAGCTATTGCATCCAGCTTTACTTGGGTTCTGGGGATTCGAACTCAGGTCTTTATGCTTGTATGATGTGTTAGTTGGGTTTCTGCTGCTGTGATAAAACATAACGACTAAAAGTAACTTGGGGAGGAGGGGGTTTATTTCACCTTCCAGCTGATAGCCCATCATCCAGAGAAGTCAGGGCAAGAACCTGGAGGCAGGAACTGAAGCAGAGGCCATGGAGGATCGCTGCTTATCGGCTGCCTCCTCATGGCTTGTTCAGCCTGCTTTCTCACCACCCTTCAGGACTACCTGCTCAGGAGTCACAGCACCCAAAGTGCCTGGTCTCTCCCACATCAATCATCAATCAGGAAAATGTCCCACAGGCCAGTCTGGTGAGGGCATTTTCTCACCTGAGATTCCTTCTTCTCAAACGACTCTGACCTGTGTCAAGTTGAGAAAACATTCACAAGAGCATTACCCACTGGGCCTTCTCCCCAGCCTGTGCTCTGCGCTACTTTTTTTCTTTTCTAAAAACTGTGTGTGTGTTATGTCTGTCTGTCTGTGTATGTGTTGTACGTGGGTGTGCATTCAGAGGCCAGAGGAGGACATTTGGTATCTCCTGTTGCTCTCTTATTTCCACTGCCACTGATAAAAATGTTGTGTCACATTGTCAAAAATCAACTAAGGCTGGAGAGATAGCTCAGCGGTTAAGAGCACTGACTGATGGCACTCACCTGTAATCTTAATCCCAGCACTTGGGAGGCAGAGGTAGCAAGAGGCAGGAAGCAAGTTTAAGGCCAGCCTGGGCTATGCAGTAAGACTTTATTTTTTCTCGGAGCTGAGGACCGAACCCAGGGCTTTGGGCTTGCTAGGCAAGCGCTCTACCACTGAGCTAAATCCCCAACCCCCGCAGTAAGACTTTTTTAAGACAGGGTTTTTCTGTGTAGCCCTAGCTGTCCTGGAACTCATGCTGTAGACCACCAGGCTGGCCACGAACTCAGAGATTCGCCTGACTCTGCCCCCACCTCACCTCCAAGGGCAAGGATTAAAAATGTTTGCCACCACCCTCAACAAGACCCAATTAAAAAAATGTTTAACCATAAATGTAAGGGTTTTATTCTGAACACTCCGTTCCTTGGTTTGAGAATGCAACAGCTCTGGCATATGGTACCCTTATGCCGACTTCTAACACCATCCTGCCTTTTTACAAAGGATCTCACGGGGCTGGAGAGACAGCTTAGCCAGTAAGAGCCTTTGCTGCTCTTCCAGAGGACCCAGGTTCTGTTCCCAGAATCACTTGGTGGCTCACAACAATCTGCACAGTTCCCTCAGCCTTAGGTGCATGAGTTGTGATACAGATTATCAGTTGGGACTGAGCTCCACACTTTGGACTTTCATTGGTTGTGGTTTTTCTGTTAGTCTCCACCTGTTGTTTCCTTGATGAGGGGTTGCCGACCACACTTACCTGGTTAGACCCTGGAGAGCAGTGTCTTTGTTGTATTGTTACTGTTTCAAGTAGAGTTAGGTGTAATTAATATTTTAAAATATAAGCCTAAACACAAGAGTTAAGAGAAGCAGGTGGGATAAAAATAAGACACACCCCAGGGCATGGGTGTGGACTTCACGACAGGGTCAACCTGATTTGCTCTTTTGTGCTGGTCTTTCCAGGAATACAATCCCAATCCAAACCTAATGAGGTTTGTTCCACGGCCTCACTTAGTCTATCTTGGAGGTATTGCACATATGTGGGGGAAAGTTCACTGTGTTAGGTCTGGCCAGACTACAGGGTCCACTTACATTACAGCTAATGACAAGGAAAGATCTGCCTGTTATGTCCCTCACATCCTTTTGTTCCTCTGTTCTCCCACTACTGTATGGTGTTCTGAACAGATGTTTCTAACGATGCCTTTTGATTAGGTTGTTTTTTGTTTGTTTGTTTTGTTTTTTTGAGACAGGGTTTCTCTGTGTAGTTTTGCACCTTTCCTGGATCTCGCTCTATAGACCAGGCTGGCCTCGAACTCAAAAAGATCTGCCTGCCTCTGCCTCCCAAGTGCTGGGACTAAAGGCGTGTGCCGCCACCCCGGCTCCAAGCAAAAAATAAATAAATAAATAAAATTTTTTTTGTTTTTGTTTTTTGTTTTTCAAGGCAGGGTTTCTCTGTGTAGTTTTGGTGCCTGACCTGGATCTCGCTCTGTAGACCAGGCTGGCCTCGAACTCACAGAGATCCACCTGCCTCTGCCTCCCAAGTGCTGGGACTAAAGGCGTGTGCCACCACCGCCCGGCTGATTGTTTTTTTGAGAGAGGGTCTCATCTATAGCTTGGGTTAGCCTCCAACTCATGACAATCCTGCTGCCTCAGCCTACTGCATTATGATATGATTATAGGCGTGTCATCACATCTGGATCAACTGTTCCATTTTAATTTTTTCCCCCTCTGTGTAGCCCTGGCTGTCTGGAACTCATTCTCTAGACAAGGTGGCCTTGAACTCAGACATCTGACTGCCTCTGCCTCCCGAGTGTTGGGAGTGCATGCTCCACACCAGGCCCATTTTAATTCTTTTGTTATTTCCTTCTGCATTTTGTTCTCTTAGTAATTTTCTCTCTGGATTAAACTTCATACACACACACACACACACACACACACACACACACACACACACACATTTAGTCAGTCTCATTGAGTATTCCTGGCTTTCCTGGAACTCACTATGTAGACTGGGCTTGAACTCATAGAGATCCCCCTGTCTCTGCCTCCCAAGTGTTGGGCTTCAAGCAGTGTGCCACTATGCTCAGCAAAGTATAATACTTTCTGTTCTTCATATTAGCTCAACAATATGCAGAAACTTCGCTCCTATATTTCCCCGTCTCATCCTTCTCGATTATGACTCACAGCTGCCAAAGAAACGACTCATGCCTCTGTAGGCACCGGGCACCATACACAGGAGATAAAAAACAATAAGCGAAGAATTTTAAGGCAGGCGGTGGTGGCGCTCATCTTTAATCCCAGCACTTGGGAGGTAGAGGCAGATGGTCCTCTGTGAGTTCAAGGCCACCCTGGTCTATAGAGCTAGTTCCAGGACATCTAGGGCTGTTACACTGAGAAACCCTGTCTTGAAAAAAAAGAATTGTAATTGTCCATAATCATCACACAAAGCACACCTTTATGTTAAACCAACACTTACTGTTTTGCACTCTTGTATTTATCTGTTCAACATATGCTTTTATTATGTGGTACTTTAAACATACACAGAATTAGGCCAAACAGTGTAAAGTCTTGAATGTGTCCATTTCCAGTTTCAACAGCTGAGGCCTATCTTACACCAGGCATGATCCTGCTGCCTGGTTACTTTGGAGAAAATCCCATCCACGATGTTCATTCAAGTATTTGATGGCACTAAAAGATAATTCTTTTCCAAAGTCTGGTGATGCACACCTTTGAACCCAGCACTCAAGTAGCAGAGGCAGGCAGATCTCTGTGAGTTCCAAGCTAGCCTGGTCTACATAGTGAGACCCTCCCTTTCCCAACAAACAAACAAACAAAAAGACCAGGCTAGGCTATAGGAGACTGTCTCAAAACAAAACAAAAGTTTACTATCTTAACCACTTTTTTTTTTTTTTTTTTTTTTTGAGACAGGATCTCTCTATGCAACACTGTGTAGATCAGGCTGAACTTGAACTGACGGAGACCTACCTGCCTCTGCCTCCCAAGTACTGAGAATTAACCACTTTTAAAGTATAGGGCAGTGGCTTAAAAAACATTCAGAATGTTGTGTAACCACCACCACCACCACCACCACCACCACCACCACCACCACCACCCAACCCCGTGACTCCTTCATCTTTCAAAAAAAACTTTGGACCCATTAAGGATTCCTCATTCTCTCCCCACCGACCCTTATCGTACTTTCTGTACAGTTATGCTTTGTTTTTATTTTGCAGTGCTGGGGGGCCGAACTCGGTGTCTTGCAGATTCTAGACAAGCACTCTACCATTGAGTCATACCCCAGTCCTGCTCCTATAGTTCAGATCACACAGGATAATAAAGAATTATAGAGAAAAATATACACAAGGGGCCAAGGACATGACACAGTTCACAGACTGCTTGTCTAACATACACAATGCTCCACCTCCAACCCCCAGGACTGCACAAACTGGCAAGTAGCTTGGCTTGAAATCTTTTTTTTTTGTTTGTTTTTTGTTTTTTGAGACAGGGTTTCTCTGTGTAGCTTTGTGCCTTTCCTGGATCTCGCTCTGTAGACCAGGCTGGCCTCGAACTCACAGAGACCTGCCTGGCTCTGCCTCCCAAGTGCTGGGATTAAAGGCGTGCGCCACCACCGCCCAACGGGCTACTTGAAATAAGAAAAAGAGAGAGAGAGAGAGAGAGAGAAAGAGAGAGAGAGAGGGAAGGAGGGAGGGAGGGAGGGAGGGAGGGAAGAAGGGCTGGAGGGAAAGAAAATGAAGGGAGAGGAAAATACAATGAACAGTGGATTTGTAGCCCTGGAAGCTGTGTGAGCACTTCAGCAAAGGCAAGGCAGCCTCCCGGTCCCCTTGGAGACAGGATGGAGTGGGATCGGCCAAAGCGGCTATTTCTTGAACTGTGGATGCTCCACACCCTCTCTTGCTTGTTTTCCGGTATCACAGAAGTTGGGGGAAAATCCCTCTGAATTAAAGTGTGGTGTACCTTAAAGGACTGTCCTGTGCCTTCAAATCAGGTTGGATCTGAGCAGGTTAAGAATGAAAGGCTGCTAGGTGGTGGTGGTGGCCGCGGCGGCCACGCACGCCTTTAATTCCAGCACTTGGGAGGCAGATGCAGGTGAATCTCTGTGAGTTATAGAGCGAGTTCCAGGACAGGCTCCAAACACAGAGAAACTTTGTCTCGAAAAAAAAGAGCAAAGAATGAAAGGCTGTCGCATCTGCAGTTACATCAGAACCCACAGCTATCGGGGACCCAGTGGGCTGAGAACCCAGGAAGGTCAAGCATTAATGTTCATCCTTCAGTCCCAGTAAGACAAGCCTTGTCCCTGACCACGGGCTACCTCCCACCTGGGAAAAGAGGCTACCTGTAAATGGCCCTTCTCTGACTTCTAAAGGCCAAGGGGACATTCACAGTGGTGGCACACAGTCCTCAAGGGCCGGCCTGCCTGCCTTCTGGGACAAGAAGTCTTCCAGACCTGGATGTTGGGCTATCCTGGCCCTCATGGATACCCAGGGACTTGGCAGACAGCCTTGCCTCCCTCCTGGACTTGTTGTTTTCACCCCGTGTTATTTTGACCCTTGCCCAGTTTTCCGTGGAGGGACAGGAAGGCACTAGAACTTCAAAGAGCAGCGGCTTCCTTCAACCGCCCACTTCTGGCTCAGGCCGGCCAGGATCTGGGGCCCTGGCTTCCCTTCTCTCTAGGAGACCACACCTATCTAAGGGGCCATGCTGTCCTCGGCCCTTGGGCCTAGCATACCTTGCATAGACACACAGGTGAGCTTAGGGTTGGGGCTGCCGTCTGATTACTGACCTGAGAAAACCGAGAAAAGGAGCTGGGAGGGAGCCCTACCAGTCCCTAGCCTCAGGTGACAGGAGGGCGGGGCCCAGGCATGGGTGCTGACTGGGGACACGGGCAAAGTACAAAAGGGGAAGAGGGTCACTGGAACAAGAGTCCTGAAGAGGTCAACCTCAATACTAGTCTCACTGGCTTTACTCCTGAGGGCACCCTCACCCCTGCAGGCCTTCAGTACCTGCCCACCTGGCCAAGTCACCCCTGCTTCTCCATCTGAGCCACAGGGAATGAGGGAGGTCCCCCTGCTCAGGTGGTCTGGCAAGGTATGGGAGCTAGCGGGGAGGAGAGCAAGGCCAGGCGGTCAGGGACAAAAGGCTTAAGTCCAGAAAGATCATCTGGAGAACCTGGGCAGCAAGGGTGGGAGCCGCCTTCTCCCCTTCAACTCCTGGGAGAATGAGGCTTCGTGCCATCCCAGTCATACTGGGACACACCTGGTGTCCTGCCTCCCCCACAGGCCGCTCTCCTCTGTGCCATAATAGGAAAAGAAGGCAGAAAGTCAGACCCTTGCCCTGGCATGACCCCCCAATCCTCCTGGTTCAAAGGATCTTTCCAGTTCCACCTGAGGCTCCAGCCCTTTGTGTGAGAGCCTTAGAACCACCCAGGCCAGAGATGACCCTACAGACCCCTGGGGCAAAGGCCATGTGCAGGAGCCTGGGTCGAGGATAGCTACAAAGTGTCCACCTGAACAGAGAACCTGGGGGCTTTGACTATAGGAGCTGGAAACTGGTAGCAGGAGGACTGGTAAGGAATGCTCTCAAGCTGAAGAATCCTGGGAGGGCTGGAACCTGAAAAACCAACTCTTGGGGCTGGAGAGAAGGCTCAGTGGTTAAGAGTACTTACTGCTGCTCCAGAGGACCTGGGTTCGATTCCCAGCACCTGCACGGCAGCTCAGAGCAGTCTGTTACTCCAGTTCCACAGGATCAGGGACCCTCTATTCCTACAGAGGGAAGCAGACCTGGTACACGGAGCTGTGCTCCCGGGATTAACAACTCACTGGAGAGAAATGTTTTATTGTGCAAATCCCACAAAGGTCCCAGGGTGAAGGCCACAGCCCCAACCTATCCCTGGCTCCAGGCCCTGCTCTTTGGTCCTCATCCTGGTCTTTTTCTCAAAAGCCAGGTCTCTTATGGAGTGTGCAAAATCCACGAGTGTATCTGTGAGTAGGGAGGCCACCGTGGGCCACAGGGCTCAGTCAATGTGGCAATCTCCAGGTGGAGACCAAGTGAGGTGATGTGAGTCCCACACGTCCCAGGTTCAAGGCTTACACTGGTCCACACAGTCCTCTCCACTTCGAAACACTCGGTAGATGCTGGTGGGAGGGAACATGGCAACGGCGCCCAGCAGAGAGCCCACCTGGATGGCCACACCAGCTGCAAGCAGTGCTGGCCGGCCTCCACTGTGCAGCATGGAGCTGACGGCCACCTTGACGTATGAGAACACACCCGCACACAGTACCCAGCAAAGTACCTGGAAGTGGGGGTAGAGGGGAGTTTTGCAGCCGCAAGCTCAACGCGAAATCCCCCTGCTCTGAGACAAGCCCTCTTCCTCTTTCATGCCCCCATTATACTTACCACGAGGACCACACCTGCAGAGGTGCCCACCAGAGGAGGGCAGGGACTTAGGACTGCCAGCGCCATTAGGTAGGCTCCAAAGCACATGCCCAGCATAGACAGACCATACAGCCCTGCCAGAGACCTGCCAAGGATGGGCTGAGATTCAGGACTGGCTGTCCCAGGCCCCGGCTGACCTCAAGTTCCTCCCCTCTGGGGCTTGGGGCCCATGTGCACCTGCACAGCACTGCCATGGCCAGAAAGCAGGCAAGGGGGTTGGCGAGGCTACCCAGTACGACAGCCAAGTGGTAGGCCAGGCGCCCATAGGGCAGGCAGGAAAAGCTCTGTACGGCAGGCAGCACACCGTTGGTCAGCGCATTGGTGACAGCCAGGAGCCCCAGTAGACCGACACTTCGGGAAGAGAACAGTTGAAGGGCCTTAGGGTCTGAGCTGGGAGTAGTGACTGCCACCGGGCCTGGGGGCTCCTGCAAAGGTGAGGCCTCTTCCTCTTCCTCTTCCTCCTCTGTTCCTGGAGTTCCTACCCGAAGCCCTGGACCCATCATGGGTACAGATGGTGCAGATGGCAGTACTAACAGGAGACCTTGGAAGGCAGCAGCTGAAGTGCCCAGAAAGGCAGTCAACACCCAGAAGAAAGTGCTGGCAGAAAAGCGCTCTGGGAAGTTGATGGAAGACATCTTGATAGGAGGCCCAGTGGTACCATTCTCAGGCACAGGCAGACACTCAAGGCGGCCCACCCCCTGCACCAGGGCTAGCACACAGGGCAACAGAGCGCTCAGGCCCTGGCCCAGGAAGAAAGACCGTAAAAAGGGAGGTGGCAGGTGGCTCAGGAAGGGCAGGAAAGTGACATTTGAAGCACAGCAGGCCAGTGCCAATATAAACGCCAGCGTTAGGAAGGCCACAGAGTGGGGCTGCCCTGCCACTGGGGCCTCATAGTGCCACAGAGGGGCCAGCAGGGCTGTGCCCACTATGCTTAGCCCCTGCACCACTTGGATAGGGATCCGCTCGCCCTTGCCGCGGGCCAAACGCCTCCACAGGGTCACCAGCAGCAGACCCAGGTTCCCCAGCGCCACAAGCACAGAGAGGTACGAAGGGAGGCTCCAACCTGCAGTGGAGGGAGGAGACTGCGTAAGCCCCCCCCCCCAGGCTAAGGAACCAAGAGCACCTGCAGCCCACCTCCACCCACTTCTCTTCACTCACCCTCCGGGAGCTCTCTCACTACTACAGGCAGCTCTACCCAGATCCCGTTGACCGCAGCCCAGGAGCCCATGCCGAAGAGGGCCACCAGCAGATGGGTCAGCACCAGTCGGCCCAGCGGAGGTGCTGCCATTAGGTCAAAGGGGGCAGGATAACAGTCCACTCTTCCCCACGTAGGTCCGAAGCTGCTCCTCTAGCTACTCTAGGAGCCAAACCTCTTCCTGCTGGAAGGAGACAAAAAGGCGAGTGGACAGAACCGGGGTCTGAGGTAAACAAATTGCAAGACTAAGGCACCTGAAGGGAGGAGGCAGATTGATCAAGAGTTGCACGCACCAAGGAAGCCTGCACCGGGACCCCACAGAGCAAGACTGGCAAGCGGGAGAGCAAGAAGCTGGCCTAAAGCGTGGCTCTGGGGAGGAGGACCAGCGAAGGAGCAGTCCCTGCAGCTTGAGGAGAATGAAGTCTCAGCACTGCTAAACCAATCAGGACCACAGCGAACTCCAAGGCAAGCGGCGCGGGTCGGCGAGGGGCGTGGCCGGCTGGCTTTACCCAGGGCTCCACCGCCGAGCGCTGTGCATCTGGGCCGTGGGGCCGGAGATGCCCGCCTAGCACCAGGAGCACGCCGCTAGGTCCGGGACTCAGCCAAATCCCAGCCCCAGAACTGGAAGAAGACGCCCGCAAAGCCGCTGTCCTCGCGGCGGAAGTCCCGCCCCCGGAAGCTGAGTGTAGTGGAAGATCTGAGGTCGGGGGCCACGCCCCTTCCTCCCAGCCCACCCACCCACCTTCCGCTTTAGCGGAGGTACCGGAGCTATGGCTCCTGTATCCTCTGGGCGAGTTCGGCGTCGAGCTCGGGGCTCCAAGCGGGCCGACGCGCGGGCCCGCTCGGCCGAGGACTGGTGGTGGGACAGGCTGGCCCCTCGCGGCTCTGGGTACCACCTGCAGCAAGCGGACAGCATGCTGCTCGTGCTGCCGGACCTGGAACCTACCCGCGCTCGTGCGCACAGGCGCGCCCCTCGCCGCGCTCCGAGACCCCCGACTCGCGGCCCCACGGCGGCTGCCAAGCACAGGGCCAAGCCCCGACCTGAGCCGTCGCCGGATCAGGGCCCGGACTCCGGCTGGGGAGACCGTATTCCCTTAGAAGTCCTGGTGCATATTTTCGGGTTGTTGGTTGCGGCTCATGGGCCCATGCCGTTTCTTGGCAGGTACGCTAAACAGCGCCTGCCGGGGTATGGACTGGCGCACTGAGCAGGTGGAGCTGCAAGGCAGAGGGCAAAGCATCTCAACGGGTATACACGAGTGCTCTGGCACCTATCTCCGCATGGAGCCCCCAAAGCCTGGCTTTAAGACCACTGCGCCGCAAGTTGCGAGGGCAGATATGCTGCTCCTAAGACACTTTATTGTAGGCATCGCTCACGGAAAGTCATGCACTCTCAGCGAACTGTTTCTTCTCCTAGGGCTGCACGCGTTTGCCGCCGTTGGCATGAAGCCACCTCCCATCCTGCACTCTGGCACACTGTGACCCTGTCACCTCCGCTGGTTGGCCGGGCTGCCAAGGGCAACCTTAAGGCAGAGAAGAAGCTCCTTGCTTCCCTGGAGTGGCTCATACCCAATCGGTGAGGGGGGTCCCTTGTCATTCCCTTGCTCGGCCTGTGCCTCCGCGCATCAGTGTTGGGTAGGGAGGATGCTGGCCCGAGGGGCAGCCTGAGGACTCTGGCGCAACTGGGCCTTGCTGTCGCCCAGGTTCTCACAGCTCCAGAGGTTGACCCTCATCCATTGGAAGTCTCAAGTACACCCTGTGTTGGAGGTGAGAGCTTGAGACTGCCCTGAACACCAGCTGTTAACATTTGAGTTGTCCACTGTCGGGACAGTGCCCTTGGCGCTGCCCCACAGAGATGTCTGCCTGCCCGCTCAGGTCTGTCTTGCTGACACCTTAGGTAGGAAGTTGCCAGAGGAAAAGGCACCCAAGTGGGCCTGGCATGGGCAGAATGGGCTTGTCAGGACGTCCGTTGTCTCTGTAGGCTTTTACCTGCCCTCCCCGACCCCAGATGGCCTCTCTCTTGCCACAGCTGGTTAGCAAGTTCTGTCCCCGGCTCACCTTCCTCAAGCTTTCAGACTGCCACAATGTGACTGCTGACACGCTGGTCATGTTAGCAAAAGCCTGCTGCCAGCTCCACAGCCTGGACCTACACCATTCCATGGTGAGTCCTGTGCCCCAAGGGGCCCTGACAAAGCCTGGGCCCTTGTGAGGTGACACCCCCCCCCCCTGTGCTGGACCCCTAGGTAGAGTCTACAGCTGTGGTGAGCTTCTTGGAGGAAGCGGGGTCCCGAATGCGGAAGCTGTGGCTGACCTACAGTTCCCAGACGACAGCCATCTTGGGTGCGCTGCTGGTAGGTTGGTGAATGGGCAGGAACAGAGCTGCATGGGAGCTGCCAGGCTTTTGACCTAGTGTGTTCCCCCACCGTTACAGGGCAGCTGCTGCCCCCAGCTCCAAGTCCTGGAGGTCAGCACTGGCATGAACTGCAACAGCACCCCCCTGCAGCTGCCTGTGGAGGCTCTGCAGAAAGGCTGCCCCCGGTTACAGGTATCTGTGCTCTACCTTCTCCCACTTGCCTCTTGGCAACGTGTCTGCAGCCTGGCCCTCCTCCCGACTCACAGGTGCTACGACTGCTGAACCTGATTTGGCTCCCCAAGCCTTGTGGACGAGGGGTGCCCCAGGGACCAGGCTTCCCCAGCCTTGAGGAGCTCTGCCTGGCTGGCTCCACCTGCAACTTTGTGAGCAATGAGGTTCTGGGCCGCTTGCTCCATTGCTCCCCCAAACTGCGCCTGCTGGATCTTCGAGGCTGTGCTCGGATCACGCCCACTGGCCTGTGTGATTTACCATGTCAAGGTCAGCTGGCCTTGCGTGGTAGATGGGATGTGGGAATCATTGCCTGCCTCCTGTTCACACTCAGTTCTCTCATCCCAGAGCTGGAGCAACTCTACCTGGGCCTGTATGGCATGTCTGACGGCTTGACTCTGGCTAAGAAAGGCAGCCCCCTGTTGACCCAGAAGTGGTATCACACCCTGAGGGAGCTGGACTTCAGTGGCCAAGGCTTCAGCGAGAAAGACCTGGAACAGGCCCTAGCCGTTTTCTCTGGCACCTCTGGGGGCTTACACCCAGCCTTGTGCTCTCTCAACCTAAGGGGTACCCGAGTCACACCAAGCACAGTCAGGTCAGTGCCTCTTTCTCTGGTTCTTTGACTCTCGTACTGCTTGGTGCCGTATCTGACTTGGGGAACCAGAGGTGTCCTTCCCGGTTTCACGTTTCCAGGGACCAAGCAGAGTATAGGCACTGGCCAGACTCCTGCTTGGGGCCATCAAGAGAACTAAGCTTAGGCCTGGGTGGCTATAGGGAGTAGGCCTGGTGTAAAGTGAGGGCAGAGAGGGCTCCCTGGCCCACAGCTCACTTTCCCATGGCCTTGCCTGTTCCACAGTTCTGTGATTAGCAGTTGCCCGGGGCTGCTGTATCTCAACCTGGAGTCCTGCCGGTGCCTCCCCAGGGGTCTGAAGCGTGCTTACCGGGGCCTGGAGGAAGTCCAGTGGTGTCTAGAGCAGCTACTTACAAGCCCACTAGCTTCCAGATAGTCCACTTAACTCAGACACCTACCAGCTTTTTTCCCTGCCCCTTTTCACTTGGAAATGTTTGAGCTTTTGTTACAATAAAGTATTTTTAAGCATTCTGTATGGTCCTTTGTTGTTTTCTTTGAGATTCTGCTCACACTAATCTAGGCTGGCCTGGAACTCAGCGTAGCCCAGGCTGACCTTAAACTCACAACAATCCACCTATCTCAGCCTCCCAAGTGACAGGCTTACAAGCATGGACCAACATATGGTCTTTAGAGTAAGTGGTCGGATGAAAAACAGGGGTCGTACCTGATGGTGCAGGCTACAGCAGCCCAGGCCTGTGTTTATGGGAATGGCTCTTAGGTCCTAGCCCAAGGGTTTGCTGTGTCTGCTCACTGCAGGGTTTGACCCCTGAACTGTGTGAATTCCACCCTTGGAACACAGTTATCTGAGGATAGGGTAGGCAGTGAGGGGTAAAATGGTGGGGAAAAAAAAAAAAAAGGTACAGAGGCCTTTATCAGCCACTAGAATCCGGGAGTTGACAATGTGGGCAGCATTGACTTAGGCTGTCCAGCCATGAGGAAGCCAGGCTGCCTTCCAGGTAGTGGAGACTGACCAGAGAGTGCATGCTCATTAGGAAGGTGTGGTCAATAGAATAGCCCCTTCTAGAACCCTCTGCCCTGAACTTCTAGAACCCAGGCAGCCCAGCCTGGACTGCTGCCTACTTCCCTGCCCTTCTCTTGTCTGGCCACTCCTGTTCCTTCCTGAACCTGCCACCCTGGAGTTGTCTCGGGTGGGAGTCCTGTATAGAGGCAGTGGGTGATGGCAGTGGGCAAGCCGTATGCTGACTACTTCTACCTAACCAGGTCCCCAAGGAACAGACCGGTGGCTTCTCCACGTCTGCCATTGCCCAGCACTTCTGGCTCTGGGCCCTAGGACTCTTCTCTACTGAGCGTCACTTAGCCAGGCGTCTCAAGCACAACAGCTTTTACCCCTTCCAGCAGCAGCAGCCGGATGGTAGGCAGGGGACAGCATGGCCAGGTTCCTAGAAGTGGAGAGGCTGGCTGACGCCTGGATGGGTTAGGGTAGGCAGGGGCACTTGTGGGTACAGGCACTGTAGTAGCATGGAGAACCTCCACTGGGTGGGCTCTTTCCCCCAAATCCCTGGTACTGTCCAACGCCTGGGGGCAGCTCCTGGCTGTCCTTATGTGCCGGATCATGCTGTCCTCAGTCTTTGTGCTAGAGTACTTCCTGGACACGCTCTGGAAGGGGATGCTGCTCTTTATCTTCTGCCTTGTCTTGGTCTGCACTGGTACCCTGAAACAGGTCAGAGGTCCTGCACCCCACCCCACAGCTCTCTGCGTGAGGGCCACCCAGGAACCTCCTGCCAGAACTCACCTCCCTATTAATCCTTGGTGCCCACAGGTGGAGAAGCAGGAGACCTGGTGCTTTCCTGCCTATGGCATGGCTATAGGTCTGTGGCTCATGATCTCCTCATTGCCCCGGCGCCGCCTGGTGCTGAACCACACCCGTGGCATGTACCATTTCTCCATCAGTGGCCGAACTGTATGTCAGGGGCCAATGCATCTGGTCTACGTGCGCCTGACACTCAGCTCTGATGGTGATGTCTGGGATACGAGAGGGTAGAGGGAGAGGGACATGGATTCAGAGCTGGGAAGGGCCAATAGTCCATCTGGACGCTCCCACCCTGGAGGCCCAACCCCTACCATCCTACCCCTGGGCTCTGGGAGGTTAGGGTCCTGGCTCAGTTGCTTATCTATTGCTAGCCTATGGCAGGTGCTTCTTCCAGCTGGTCCTTTGTGGCCACAAGCTAGAGCCACTTGTGCTGGTACAGCTGTCAGAGCGCTATGAGGTAGGTCCTGCACCCCCCCACCCCCAGCCCCCCCAAAGATAACTGCTGCTTAGAGTTCTTGAGTGGGGCTATTTTCCACTCGGAGGGTAAATATAGCACAGTCCCTTTAGTGAGGCCTCCGCTCTGCGAAGGGTGGAGGGAGCACCGTGGATCCTAGGCGGGGGTAGGGATACTCCCTGGTAAGGGGAAAGGGTACCTAAAGAGCATTGTGGTGGGGGATGGGGGGATTCTCCTATGTGGAGAATGGAGACCTGGCTGCCATTCACTTATTCGCAGCAAATGGAATTCCTGGGCCGGCACATTGCCCGGAAACTCAACATCAACTACTTTGACTACCTGGCCGCCTCCTACCGTCATGTGGTCCGCCACTGGCCGCTGGGGGCGACCTTTAACCCTGGCATTGTGCATCGAAAAGCACAAGCCTACGCGAAGTCAAGTGTCACCGACCTGGATGTTTAACCCTAGGGCCTGAACCCCAACCTCCTTTTCCCTACACTGTCCTTATCCCCGTCCTGGAGGGACGGCCAGCCAGCCCCACCTACTAGCCTTCCTCTTACTAAAGCTGCTTCAATCTCCAGCCAGGTGGTTCTCTGTTTGTTTGTTTGTTTGTTTTTGAGGGGGCTTCCATTAAGGGTCTTCCCCTAGCACAACCTTCCAGAATCCCATCTTCTCCGGCCTCTGGAGCAAATCCCACAGTTTGGGTTAGAAGAAGCGAGGAGAGTATCATGTAACCAGGCCTCTGAGTATCTGAACTCATCACTAGGCTTAGGACTTCCTGTCCCTCTTAGCCAGCAATGCTGAATTGGGGCTAACCAATGAAGCCCGGCAGTCAGAATATGATTGGTCTGTTTGACTTAAGCACCTGCCCTTAGTCCAGCCAGCAGTGATATGGGGCAGAGTCAGATGATATGCCCTGGGCCTTCTGGCATAAATGCGACTCCATACCCCAATGTTGCTTATGCACACTTGGCTTCCAGAGTCCTCGGCCAAGCTGCCACGCCCACCATGGCATATGCTTTGTGTCTCTGATGAGCATCCTTGTCTGGCAGAACACTCTCATTCCCACACTAGCACCTGAGGCCTCCTGGTGCCTGGGGCTGCCATGGGAACAGAAGACCACTGTCCACCTGGCTCTGTGGTCAACATGTTGGCATACATCCCTGGTACCAGGACTAGCTACATAGTTAGTAGAGCCACAAGTTGAAGATATGGAGCCTTGCCTGGTGCATGCCTTTAATCCCAGCACTTGAGAGGCAGAGGCAGGTGGATCTGTCTCTGAGTTTGAGGCCAGCCTGGTCTACAGAACAAGTTCCAGGACAGCCAAGGTTACACATAGAAACACTGTCTCAAAAAAACAAAAACAAGGGGCTGGAGTGATGGCTCAGTGGTTAAGAGCACCAACTGCTCTACCAGAGGACCTGGGTTCAATTCCCAGCACCCACATGGCAGCTAACAACTGTCTGTAACTCTAAGATCTGACACCCTCACACAGACATACATGCATACACCAATGCACATAAATAAAGATAAATAAAATAAAAATGAAAAGAAACCAAACCAACCCCCCCAAAAAAAAAGAAAGAGAGAACGAAAAGATGGAAGGAAATATGGAGTCTTCGTTAAAACGTTGTTAAGGAGTAGGCACACACCTATAATCTCAGCTTTGGGTGGATAGAACCAGGAAGATCAGAAGTTCATGGTCATCCTCTGATACATTGTGAGTCCCAAGCCAGCTTTGGGCTACAGAGACTCTGTCTCAACAATAAAAATTACTAAGGGGTTAGGCAGAGTGGAACATCTTTAATTGTAGCACCCAGGAGGTGGAGACCAGAAGTTTGATAGTATGAAGGTAATAAAATACTGTCTTGGAAAAAAAAAGTTTAATGAGGGATCTGGAGTGTAGGATGAAGCTCACACGTGCAAGGCATGGGTTTCATCAATCCGTTGGGACAAAAAAAAAAAAAGGAAAAAGAGAGGAAGAGGGATGGGGAGGAAAGGATGATGGACAGAAAACATCCTTGGAAAATTCCAAATTGTTAGTCACGCCAATGCCAATGGAAAATGGCTGGGAAGTTCAATGAGAAGCCCTGTGAGCAAGAGAAGGACAAGTTAGAAGCACTAAGGTTTCAAGAACTGCAAAGAGGAGTCGGCTGAGGTCACAGCTTGAAGGACTTACTGGGTAGGTAGGGCCTGGGAAGCAAAGGCACTTCTTGTGAGGCCCAGGGTTTCTGGCCTAGGCACAGGGGCTGGTGACCAGGATCGGAGTAAGAGTTCTAAGGGGAGTTAGGCCTGAAGTTGCTGGGCAGAATTACTCAGTATTTAATTATTTTACAGATCTGAGGCTTGAACCCAGGGACTCATGGGTGCTAGGCAAATGATGTCCCACTGAGCTGTACTTTTATCCCTGCATGGGAGGTTTTTTGTTTTTTGTTTTTTTTAACAGAAAGGCATGGGGAGAAGGAAGGAGCTGCATGCACAGGTCTGCATCTCTATCAATTACCTGTTGCTGGGACCAAATTCCTGAGAAGAATCAGCCTAAGGGAAGAAATGTTTATATCGTCTCATGGGTGATGGGATCCGCCTTGTTTTGGTGGGGAAGGCATAGCAAGCCAGAGCAGAGAGGAGCTGATCTCATTTGTATCCACAGTCGGGAAGCAGGGAGAGAAGAATATTGGTGCTCTGCTCACTTTCTCCTTTATATACAATCCAGTATGCTAGCTAGCCCACAAGATATTGCTACCCACATTTAAGGTGGGGCTCATAGACATACATAGCAGTTTTTCCCCGTAGTGCTTCTAAGTTCAGTCAAGTTGACAAAATTGACCACCACATTTTCCAGATGTGTCTACAAAGCCAAGGCCCCGGGTAAGATGTGTCTGGCAGTTCAGTAGGGGTAGTAGATGAGAAGGTGTACAGGGATGTCAATCTGGTATCTGACACAGAGGCAGAGGAAGAGCCTCAGAGACTGGGAACCCGGAATGGGAGGAGAGGGAACCTATGTTATGTAAGATGGGGACTTGACTTCAGAGAAGGGGTTCACTAGCTCTGTACAAGTGGGGAGAGGGAGGGAACTAGTGGAACTCTAGGTAAAGAAAGAGAAGGCAGCCTACAAGATGTAGGTCTCATTTGAGTACATTTAAGGCATATTGGGGGGCTAGAGATGAGGATCAGTGGTTAAAAGATCATACTGCTCTTATAGAGGACCCAACATTAGTTTCTAGCACCCACATGAAGTGGGGTCACAACTGCCTGCAATTCTAGTTCCAAGGAATCTAGCACCCTCTTGTCTCTGTGGGCACCTGTACTCACAAGGGGGCACACCACACACACACACACACACACACACACACACACACACACACACACATTTTTAAAAGAATACTAGTGTATAGATATTCCTGTTCCAAAAGATTTATTTTGAAGCAGGTGATGGGATATTTGTAAGAACCATGTTCTTGGATGGGCAGACAAGGAAGATGATTAGGGCTATAAGTATGATTGGGAGCAGGGTGTACTCCACCTATGGAGCTGGATCATTCATGTAGCTATACTAGCTAGGAACTTGGTTGGGGCCACAATGTCCAAGATGACCTGCCATTATGCAGGACCCTTTTCCAAGTAGCATCTAATCATTCAGGAGGTCCCCTAGATGTTGGCTTTCAGAGAGGGTATAATAAGAGAGCAGACCCTGGAAGGCACTTGTTTCAACATATGTCTAAATGTGTTACATGTTGATGCCTCCATGGACAGAAGTTACGCAAGAAAGCAGCGGTGGTGGCGCACGCCTTTAATCCCAGCACTCGGGAGGCAGAGACAGGTGGATCTCTGTGAGTTCGAGGCCAGCCTGCTCTACAGATCGAGATCCAGGACAGGCTCCAAAGCTACACAAAGAAACCCTGACTCGAAAAACAAAACCAACCAACCAACCAACCAACAACAAAAAAAAGCCATCACTGTGTGGAGGAGTTGGATGACCCTTAGGAGGTAGGAAGAGCAGGGCTGTAAGTGTAAGCAGTCCAACAGAGTACACCCTCTAGGTCTCCCCTGCAAGACACAGACTCCTTCCAGGACCCTTGAGGTCTCATGTCATTGAGCCCTCCACTCAGGTTGAAGTCCAGAGTCTGAGTATCTATGTTAGGTGCAGAAACACACGAGGGTCCTCAGGCACAGTCCTCCCTTGGGGTTGTCAGGTGCAGAGTCCTGAGAATTAAAAACCCAGCCCCCACGCCATGTACATTAATGACAAAGAGATGGACCATCGTCAGTAGATACTGCTATGGAGACAGCCTGGAATGTGGGCTGTATTCAGCTTCCAAAGTAGGGTATAGAAGAGGGAACTGGTAAATGGACAGTGGACCACCTAGACAGATACCACTTCAAATCATGTGTGTCATATACCATCGCTAGACTTCAGTGGGAAGACTGGGTCACCCTCATCTACAGACAACTGTAGACCAACGTCAACTTAAGAAAGGTATGGTGGCCCATGCGTGGGATCTCAGTGCTTGAGCAATTTGAGTCTCTCAAGTTCTGGGCCTGCCTGGACTACATAACGAGCCCAGTTGAAGTATCTACGAAATATTCCATTTTACAAAATTGGACATCATTCCTTAAAAAAAAAAAAAAAAAAGCCACAGAGAGCAAAGAAAGGCTAAGTGCATCACAGACCCCAAGGGACCACAAGGGTGCCTAAATGTAGTGCATCACCTTGAATGAGCTGGCACCGGGAACAGAAAGGGGACGCTGGTGAGGAAATCGGTAACTCCAAATAAAGCCTGGGTTCTGTTAATAATGTGTCATCAATGTTGGGTTTCTTAGTTTTGACATATTAATCATAGAAATGTAACATATTGAACCGGCCTGGAGGTGTGCACTTTAATCCCTGCATTTAGGAGGCTGGCTTTAATAAACGAAGTTAGCCAGGTGTGGTGGTGCAGGCCTTTGATCCTAGGGAGGCAGAAGCTGGAGAACCTCTTCTGAATTTGAAGTCAACCTGGTTTACATGTCGAATTCCAGGCCAGCCAGGCTACATAGTGATACCATGTCTCATAGAAAATGGAGAGGGGCTGGGTAACATATTGGGACCAGGAATGTAGTTCAGTGGTATAGCATTTATTTACTCAGCATGTACAAGGTCCTTGGTTTGAACCCCAGCACTGAAAAAAAATTAAGTAGAAGCAGCAGCAGATACCCTGCTGCCCTGAAGTAGAGCCTTGCTCTAGAACCTTACACTGCTCCAGTTGCTTCTTCTTTCTTCTCTCTTCTTTCTCCTCCTCCTTTTTGGTTTTTCCAGACAGGGTTTCTCTGTGTAGCTTTGCAACTTTCCTGGATCTCGCTCCATAGACCAGGCTGGCCTCGAACTCACAAAAACCTGCCTGGCTCTGCCTCCTGAGTGCTGGGATTAAAGGCATGCGCCAACACTGCCTGGCTTGGCTTTGTTATTTTAACCATCCTTATTCTTGGCTTGCTTTGTCTGTACTGACAAAAAAACGTTGAAGCTTGAGGGTCTCTTTTTGTTTTGAATGGTCTAGTTCATTTAGTGCAAGTCAGTAGGACTCCTCTAAACACCATGTAGGTTTTCAACTGTTTAGATTTGTTATTAGGCAAGGTTCACACCCAGGAACCTCTTCAAGGTGGCCTCTAGGACAAAGTATTGTGGCTGACAAAAGATTGCTGGAAGAGCTGGCCGTGGTAGCTCATGCCTGTAATGTCAGCACTTAGAAGGCTGAGACAAGAGACTGGCCCAAGTCCAAGACCAGCCTGGACTGCAGAGGGACCCTGTAGTCCTCAAAACAAAAACAAACTGTGAATGTTGCCTCTAGTCTTTGACCTCACCAAATGAGAAATCTTAACACCTACACTCTGGACTTAACCTTGACACCAAAAACATTTCACAGGTGATGCCCTAGATGTTATCTATGCCTAGAGGCTCTTCCTTAATAAAATCCTTTTGCAGGGCTTGGGATGTGACTTAGTTGGGATAATGTTCGCCTCACTTATACAAAGCCTAGAGTTCAGTCTGAAGCTTTGCATAAAACCAGGTCTGGTGGTGAACACCTATAATACGCCAAGGAGGGTCAAGTTCAAGTTCATCCTTAGCTACACAGTGAGTCTGAGACCAGCTTGAGCTTCATAAAACCCTCTCTGAAAATGCCAAAAAATAAAATAAAGTTTTTCATGTTGGTAACTATAATAAAAAAATATTAACTTTTTAGCGTAGTGAGTTCTATATAGGAAATATTTCCTCCAGATTTTGCTTGAAAATGGAAGTGTTCTCTCTCCATCTGAAGTCTCTCTTGCAGCATAACTCAAGGCTAAAAGAACTTAGGGGCAGGGCAAACAGCAGAGGGGGTGGGGGTGAGTGGGTACTTGTCAAGCATGTGGGAAGCAGGGGCTTCACCTCCAGCTGCATAGCAAACAAACCAGCTCAGAATCTGAGTGGAACAGTATTGGTTTCCTGGGACAACGAAGTACCAAGGACCTGGAGGACTTATGTCAGTAGTCACTTTTTTTTTTTTTCATAGCTCCAGAGACCAGAGTTTGTGGGCTCAAAGGGAGAGTCTTGTCTCACCCTTAACTTTTGGTGGTTGATGGCAACCTTTAACTTTTTACTTACCATTCATTCATTCATTCATTCATTTGAAATACTGGGAAGTAACCTCCGACACACCAAGCGTGTTCTTCCCTTAAGCTATATCACTAGTAATCTGTTTTTTATCCATTCATCTGTGGTGAGCACTCCATTTTTATAAGCATATATTTATTATCCATGATAATGGGTTTCATTATGATAGTTTTGTATACAGGTTGTATTCGTCTGGGTCCCCTAGAACAGTGGTTCTCAACCTATGGGTTGCGACCTATGGGGGCAGATCAAGTGACCCTTCTACAGAGGTTCCCTAAGACCATCAGAAAGCATAGATATTCACATTATGATTCATAACAGTGGCAAAATTATAGTTATGTATTCAGAGATCCTCCTGTCTCTGCCTCCCAAGTGCTGGGATTAAAGGCGTGCACCATCACCTCCCGGCTAAAAATATTTTTTTTTCATTGTTTTTGTTTTTGAGAAAGGGTCTCACTATCTAACCCTGACTGGCCTGGAGCTCCCTACCTGGACCAGGCTAGCCTCAAACAGAGATTCATCTGCCTTTGCTCCTATGTGCTGGGATTATTAAAGAAGGGTTCCTTCCATGACTGACTTTTTTGTTGTTGTTGTTGTTGTTGATTTTTGAGACAGAGTTTCTCTGTGTAGCTTTGGAGCCTGTCCTGGAACTTGTAGACCAGGCTGGCCTAGAACTCACAGAGATCTGCCTGCCTCTGCCGAGTGCTGGGATAAAAGGCATGTACCACTGCCGCCTGGCTCCATTTTTTTTTTAAATTTAAATCACATTTATTTTGTCTGTGTGTCTGTGTCTGTGCATGTGGGTGTCAGTGGACAACTGGCGGCTGCTGGCTCTCTCCTTCCACCATGTGTATGCTGGGAATCAACGAGGTCATCAGGCTCGGCTGCAAATGCCTTAACCTGCTAAGCCATCTCATTGGCCTGTTTTCTTGTGTGTGTGTAGTCACGTGAGTGCACATGTAGAATCTATCGGTCAGCCTTATGTGGTATGTCTCAGGAGCTATCTCCCTGTGTTTGGAGACAGGGTCTCTCACTGGCCTGGAACTCACTGAGTAGCCTAGGCTGGCTGGCCAGGGCACCCAAGGGACCTTCCTGTCTCCCCTTCTCCAAGGGAATTACAAGCTTGTACCCACAGCCAGATTTTTCATGTTTTTAGGGAGTGAGCTCAGGGTCCCAGGTTGGTGTGGCAAGAGCTTTACCAACTGAACTATCCCTCCAGCCCTGGCTTGTTCTCTATGAGACTCGGCTCTTCCCTGCTGCTGCAACTTTTTTGTGTGTGCGTGTGTGGGGGTGTTGATTATTTTGCTTAAGACAGGATCTTAACTTCTGATCTGCTCGCCTCTGCTCCCCAGAGACTGGGATTATAGGCCTGTGTCCTACCACACCTGTCTCATCGCTGCGTTTAAGCAATTTCACTATAAGATGCGCCTTGGTACTCTTCCTGTTTTGTGTGTGGAGTTTGTTGAATGCGAGTCTGTGTTTTTGTTTTATTATTTTGAGACAGCTTCTCTCTAGGTAGCTCTGGCTGTCCTGAACTTGATACATAGACTAGGCTGGACTTTAACTCTCAGAGATCCGCCTGCTTCTGTCTCCTGAGTGCTGGAGAGTCTGTGGGTTATTTGGGAGAATTTTGGCCATAATCTTTTCCTCCTTTTGTTTTCTCTCTC
The DNA here is from genome assembly GCF_949786415.1 of Peromyscus eremicus. Classification (NCBI taxonomy): domain Eukaryota; kingdom Metazoa; phylum Chordata; class Mammalia; order Rodentia; family Cricetidae; genus Peromyscus; species Peromyscus eremicus. The sequence goes on from NC_081436.1 coordinate 26,408,270, forward strand.
GTTTGTTTGTTTATTTATTTATTTATTTATTTTGAGACAGGGTTTCTCTGTGTAGCCCTGGCTGTCCTGGAACTCACCCTGTAGACCAGGCTGGCCTCAAACTCACAAGATCTGCCTGGCTCTGCCTCCAGAGTGCTGGGATTAAAGGCGTGAGCCACCGCCCGGCTTTTTTGGTCTTTTTTGTTATTTTGTATTTTTTTTTTTTTTGGCATGTTTTGGGATCCTATAAAAGTTCACACAGTTCCTTTTTATAGCATACTAGATATTATATTTAATGAAAATATTTACTGCTTTGATACTTGCTCTCTGTGCGTGCGCACGAGTGTGTGCGTGCATGTGTATGTGTATGTGTGTGTGCAGGTGCTCGTTGAGACCAGAGAACATCTTCTGATGTTTTGCCTCAGAAACATCATTTACTTTTTGTGTGTGTTTTTGAGACAGGGTCTCTCACTGGCCAGGAACTCACCAAGCAGGCTAGGTGGACTGGCCAATGAGCTCTGGCCGGCTCTTATTTTCCCAGTGCTGGGATTACAAGTGCATGCCACCAAGCCTGGCTTTTTCCCATGGGTTCAGTGCCTGAACTCGGGCTCCTGTGCTTTGCTTACTTGTCAAGGACACAGCTATCGTCCCGTTGTGATCCAGACTCTTATGATCCCCAGTCACTTGGGCTTTTGTCGTTGTTTGAATATAAAGTATTCCTCCAAACGGCTCAAAATTGAAGGCCTGATTCCAATGGAACAAAGTTCAGGGGTGGGGCATTTGGAACCTGACTGACTACCAGGACTCATCAACCCATTGATGGAATCATAGTATGGCATTATTAGAAAGTGGTAGTAAGGCCGGGCGGTGGTGGCGCACGCCTTTAATCCCAGCACTCGGGAGGCAGAGCCAGGCGGATCTCTGTAAGTTCGAGGCCAGCCTGGGCTACCAAGTGAGTCCCAGGAAAGGCGCAAAGCTACACAGAGAAACCCTGTCTCGAAAAAACAAAAAACAAAAACAAACAAACAAAAAAAAAAAAAAAAAAAAAGAAAGTGGTAGTAGCCAGACAGTGGTGGCTAAGTCTTTAATCCCAGTACTTGTGAGGCAAAGGCAGGTGGATCTCTGAGTTCGAGGTCAGCTTGGTCTACAGAGTGAGTTCCAGGATAGCCAAAGCTACAGAGAGAAACCCTGTCTCAACAAAACAAAACAAAACAAACAAAACAAAAACAAACAAACAAAAACAAAACAAAAAAACCTAGATGGCATTCAGCTGAAGAATGGATAAATAAAATGTGGTACATATACACAATGGAGCAGAGAAAAACAATGACAGCATGAGGTTTGCAGGCAAATGGATGGATCTAGAAAAAAATCATCCTGAGTGAGGTAACCCAGACTCAGAAAGACAAACATGGTATGTACTCACTCATAGGTGGACACCAGATGTAAAACAAAGGATGACTAGACTGCTACTCACAACTCCAGGGAGGCTACCTAGTAAGGAGGACCCTAAGAAAGACACAGGGATCGTCCAATGACAGAGAAATGGATGAGATCTACATGAGCAAACTGAACGTGAGTGGGGGTAATGAAGGGCAAGGGTCGAGGGAAAGAGAGCTTAGGGGAGCGGGAGATCCCAGCTAGATCAAGAACAGAGTGGGAGAACAAGGAAAGAGACACCATGATAAATGAAGACCCCATGGGAATAGGAAGAAGCAAAGTGCTAGAGAGGTCCACAGAAATCCACAAAGATACCTCCACAATAGACTACTGGCAATGGTCGAGAGAGTGCCTGAGCTGACCTACTCTGGTGATTGGATGGCCAAACACCCTAACTGTCGTGCTAGAACTCTCATCCAATGACTGATGGAAGCAGATGCAGAGATCCAAGGCCAGGTCCCAGGTGGAGCTCCAGGAGTCCAATCAGCAAGAAAGAGGAGGGATTGTATGAGCAAGAGATGTTGAGACCATGATTGGAAAAAGCACAGGGACAAATAGCCAAACTAGTGGAAACACATGAACTGTGAACCAATAGCTGAGGAGCCCCAACTGGATCAGGCCCTCTGGATAAATGAGACAGTCGTTTAGCTTGAACTGTTTGGGAGTCCCCCAGGCAGTGGGACCGGGACCTGTCTTGAGTGTATGAGCTGGCTTTTTGGAGCCTGGGGCCTATGCTGGGACACTTTGCTCAGCTTGGGTGAAGGGAGGAGGGGACTGGACCTGCCTTGGTTGAATCTACCAGGCTGAGCTGAATCCCCAGGGGAGACCTTGCCTTGGAGGAGATGGGAATGGGGGGTGGGCTGGGGGGAGAAGGGGGCAGGAGGAGGGAGGACAGGGGAATCCGTGGCTGATATGTAAGATTAAAATAAATTATAAAATTAAAAAAAAAAGGTAGATATTGGTAGGTGGGGCCTAGCTGGAGGAAACAGAATACTGGGGTTGTGATTTGGAAATATGTACCTTGTCCAGCACCTCCCCCACAATCCCTCTCTGCTTCCTGGCTGCTGCAAAGTGAGTAACTGTTTTGCTCTGCCTTTCTCTCATGATCTGCCTAAACAGGGCTCAGAGACAATAGAGGACCAGGGGTTGGAAACTCTAAAACCATGACCTGAAGATAAACATTACCTCCCTCCGGTGATATCAGTTACAGTGGGAAAGTAACTAACATCGCCTCCATGTTTCTGCCTCAGTGAGGACCAAGTCTGCTTTGCCCTTCAGGCCTTTTGAAGTAGACCTTCTCTGGACCTTCAACCTGTCCTAGTGAGCTCAGGTGAGGTAGCTTCCCTTTGTGCTACCCCCTAACCCAGCAACCCTTTTTGGAGGCTACTGTTTCTCTCACCACAGATGCCCCTGGCTTGGAAGTAAGGTATCTTGTCACCTGCTCCTTACTGAATTTGCAGATGGTTTCATCCTCTCCCAGGACTCCTAGCTCAGCCATGTCATTAGCTACGATGGCCAGCCCGTACTCATCACTGTGGCTGAATTAAGTCTCAAGGACTAGCTTCCTTTTCCCTCCTACTACAGCCTTGACCTCATCCTGTTCATGACCTCATCCACCCAGTCACCACAGAAGCTGTCCCCACCAGTGATTCCAATACAACTTCCCATTCCCTGTCAATCACCTGTCTCAGCCCAGGGGTGGACCCTCCAGGGAGGCTGTCCATTGATTCCCTAGGTGGGACAAGATCACAAGGGCCTGGACACATCAGTGGGCTGTTGGCAACACCCCATCCTATATCCCCGCCCACCACCACCTTAAACCTTCCTGCAAGATGGAACCTGGGCAGAGGAAGACATTCACAGAATGAACACTGAGACCCTTACTGAAAAGGGATAAAAGTCGGACCAAAATAGCAAGAAGAGAGCCTCACAAGGAGGTTTTGTGGGAGCTGCTAGGAAAGCCAAGATCGTAGGGCCTGCAGTTATCCATTGACTGAGGGTTGCTTTGCTCCTCTACAAAGCCTTCTCAGGCTGCAACTCTTAATGGAAGAGACTCTGTGAGGCCTTGGGTAAAGGAGCTTACAACTTGTCAAAATGACTGGTCAACTATTCCTCAACTCTCTGGTTGGATCAAGGGTCGGGGGAATCTCTGGATGAAAGTGGGGGCAGGGGGGCAGGTTCACAAGGCCAGTTGGAGTGCCCAAGTAATTGCACCTGGGTCCCATGTGCTCCATGCACCTGGGCTGGTGGGGACTGATGGCCAAGGCCTGGACCCAGCTGCCCTCCTAGCTGTGCCCCCCATCCCCCATGGTGGGGAGTCCTGAGGGATCCACCATAGCCAGAGCAAGGCCTGTTTGAATAGTTCCCTCGGTATTGCCTGCCCCTGAGACCCAAGGACACATGTGTCCAGGCATGGTCTCTCTCATCAAGGGCGTTAGGGGCCAAAGGAGAGAGGGGAGATGGACAAAGGGGGGGAGGGGTGTGTATCGAATATAAGGACAGAGATTATATGAAGGGATGGAGAAAAGAGGGTTGACCCAGGAAAGACTGAAGGGGCAAAGGACCACGACTAATGAAGGGACCCGAGGGGCAAAGTATAGGGACAGAACTAGACAGGATGACTAGGCCTGTGAGGGGACCTAGAGGAAGTGGGAGGATAGAGTTGGGGGCGGGGACAATGACCAGAAGAAGGCAGCAAACGGAGGGTGAGGGGGATCGAGCCTGCCTGAGCCCCGAGGGTCCGTCTGGTAATTAGACCTTGTTCCAGATGAACCCCCACCCCCGTCCAGCAATCAAAATGCTAATTGGCCCGACGCCTCCGGCTGCGCCTCAGCCGTTTCCCCCTCTGGGAAGGAGCCGGGACTAGTGGCGTGGCTGGCGGGGGAACCCTCGCCCCCCACCCCCTACCGCGAGCTTCGCCGGCTGCTGCTCAGCGATAAGGGGGAGGCCGCACCCGCCCTTGCCCCCTCGGGAGCGCCTGCCACGCAAGATGAATGTCCCGGCCGCCGAGAAGCTGGGCCGCTAGCCTAAAAGCGGGCGAGTGGTCTGCACGCTCGGCGTGCGGCAGGTAGCTCACACCCACCGTGGCCGGACGCGAGGCGGTGGAGGCAGGTGGCAGCCAAGCACGCGGCCGGAGGAGGGGAGCTGAGCTCAGCGCTGCCGCGCTGCCCGGGCGTCTGCGCCCGCCGGACCCGTCCGTAAAAGGTCACCGCGCGGCCGTCCCCGCTAGCCGCTCCGGGACCGCAGTCGCTGGTCCGAGCAGGCTGTGTGGGGGAGAGCTCGGCTCAGAGACCCCCCCAACGCGAGGAGGGGGCGACGAAGGGACAATGGCGGCGCCCGGCCCTAATTGGGGACATATGCACCCGCGCGCGGCCATTGTCAGGCCCCCCAACCCCCCAGTGCCCCGCCATTGGCCGCTGGGCCTGACGTCATGGGGGCTGCAAACTCCGGGCGGGCGGCCACGGGAAGGGTTATTCGCCTGGTTGCGGGCCCGCCTGGGGAAGCTGCAGGCGCGCGGAAGGGCGGAAACCACCAATGAAGCGGAATTTCGATGAAGCGGAATTTCGGGAACCGGGGCATGGCAGTCCCTCTCGCCACGCACACTCAGCCTGCTACGACGCTACTGTGCTGGACATCCGTCCCGCGGGAGAGGCGGGGGCAGAGAGGTCCCTCCAGCGGGCACAGGGTCAGCCGAGGTGACAGAGTGGCAAGAGGCACTGCGGCACAGGGCGCACCACGGGCTTCCACACTGCGTTTTCGCTGCCTCAGCATTCACTCCTTGGGTCGCCCGCCCGCCTCTCCCCGCCTCCGCACAGCCCGCGCCTAACCTCCAGACCTCATACGGGGCGGCGGGGACCCGGCTGAGGTCCGCTCGCCTTCTCCCCAAAAGAACCAGAGTCGGGGGTGCGCGAGTGTCAGGCCCAGTTCCCACCTCTCCCCCCCCCCCCCCCACGCCCGACTATGCCACCAAGTATCGGGTCGCCATTCCCCCCAGCTGCACCGGGGAACTCCGCACAAGTCAAAGCGAGGCATCCCCAGGACCCCTCCCAGGAGACCCTGGCCCGGCCCAGCCCGGCGCAGCCATTTCCGCCGGCCTTTTCCCCTCCCCGCCCACCCCCTCCCCCAGCGCTTGGCTTTAAAAGCCAGAGGCTGCGCTCGGCGGCAGGCAGAAGAGGCTCGCGGGCTCAGGAGGCCTGCCCCGGAGCTGTCCGAGAGCGGAGCCCCGCCCCCGGACCCCCGTCCCTCCCTCTCGCCTTCCCTCCCTCGGCCCGCCCTCCCTGAGTACCCCTCCCCCTGAGGACCCCCGCCCGCCGCCCGCCGCCGCCGCCGCCGCCGCCGCCGCCGCCGCCGCCGCCGCCCGCTCCGACTGCAGAACAATAAAGCCAGCCTCCCAGAGACCCCCGCCGAGGACCCCCGCCCGGCGACCAAGCCCGGGTGGCCCGCCCCTCTCCGCCAGCGCCAGCTGAGCGCGCCCGGGCGCTGGCCGCGGTGCTGCCCTTAGCCAGCGCTGGCCGCGGTGCTGAAGCTGCTGGTGCTCCTGCCGCTGCCACTGTCGTGTTCTCTTGGCCCGGCGCTGCCGCCCCCGGGGGCATGGGGCGCCGCTGACTGAGGCTCCGCCGCCGCGGCGGGGGGGGGGGGGAGGGGAAGGGGGCCGTGGGGCCGGGCCAGCCCTGCACCCATTCGCAGCCTCCGGGCCCGGGACGGAGCCGCTCCCCCCCTCTCCGCCCCCCCCCCAGCCTCCTCCCCCGCCTGTCCAGGGGCGGCACTGCGGGCTGGGAAGCCGGGACCAGAGGAGGGAAGGAAGGAAGGAAAGAAGAGAAAAGAAGAGAAGAGGAGGAAGGAAGGAAGGAAGGAAGGAAAGAGAGAGAGAGAAAGAGAGAGGAGGGATCCGGAGGGGAAGAAGAGGAGACGCAGGGCAGAAAGAAGAGAGAGGATCACACTCGCCCAGCAGCATCCACAGGCCAGACTGGGGACAGTACTGCTTCCACCGCTCCTCGGATGGTGACGGGGCCTCGCCGCGGACGTAGTCCCCCCGAGCCCCGGCTCTACAGGCCCTTACTGCCGGAGCCCCGCAGGAATCATGCCCAGGTCCTTCCTGGTTAAGAAGGTCAAACTTGACACATTCTCTTCGGCAGACCTCGACAGCTCCTACGGGCGCGCCCGCAGCGATCTGGGAGTGCGACTGCAGGATAAAGGTGCGCTCTGGACTGCAGCTGGGGCAGGGCCCAGGGCTTTGCTGGAAGGGGTGGGTGGCCAGAGTGTGGGGGTGGAGTGGCGGGGTAGGAGGGGATGTAGCTCCAGCGGAAGCAGCCCGCAGCCCGAGGCTGGAACCGAGAATGAAGGCTGAGGAAAGGGGAGCAGAGTAAGGCCAGACAGCTTCCAAGGTTGGGCAGAGTGTGGGTACAGGAGAGGTAGGAAAGAGGGATCAGGAACAAGAAGCACTACAGGCACACACTGACCCACACACTGCTGCACAGACACCTGCTGACATAACAAGACCCACTTATATGGGCACATGCAAACCCACACCCAGAAATCTGGATCTATTTCACTTTTCTTTGGCTGCACCTTCAAAGCCCCTTGCTAGGGCTGTCTAGGGAATGCTGGGCGCTCTAGGGAGTAGGCATGGGGTCTGGCAGGGCCACCCACCTGTCAGGGCCTAGGTACCAGAAGAGGCAACAGCAGTATCTTCCCTGGACTCAGGATTAGGGAGGAAGAGGTGAGCAAGGGAAGCCAAGGTATTGGAGTCAGGGGAGGCTCTTTGTGTAAGGATGCCCAAGTTCAAGGACAACTGTTAGCATGCAGGCAAGAGGGGACAGGGGTGCCAGCAGTGTGGGGTGGCAGAGCAAGTGTGACCTGCAAGAGCATAAGCCTGTGTGGGCCCATGTGACTGCGTGTGGCCATGTGACTTTGTGCGTTTGTGTGTGACCCTGTGTGTGTGCCTGCCTGTGTGCCACTACATGAGACCACGTGACACCGAGGCCGCTGTGCACCATGTGACTGAGAGTGTGTCTGGATGGCTGCATATGTGACCCTGCATATGTGGGAGGCAAGTTCCAGTGCTAGGGTCAGTGGGCAGCATGCCCTGTGAGAGGACACCAGGGCTGATGATTTCTGAGAGCCTACGTGTAACCCTGAAAGAGCTGGAGCCTGCATTGTGAAGGGGATGCATTTATGATTCCGAGATTGTGAGATCCATCTTGTACTTTGGGAACAACTGCAGTTACTGGTATAAACAGTGTCCACCTGCAGCTTGCCTCTATTAATGTGTCCCCCGGTGGATGCCCTGGCAGTCTTCCTAGTGCCCTGTTGGGGGGCTTGAGAAGGTCTCCAGAAGTGTTAGGCCATGGGGAGAAGAGAGTGTGGACCAAAGTAGGACCCAGGATAAGGGAAAGTAGTGGGTAGAGGTAAATGAGTTCAAGCTGCCAGGGTAGGGGATCAAGTCCAGTGAGCGGTCAGAGAGATGGGAGATGACAGAGAAGTACTGCTGATGGCCGGAGAGAGATGCTGCCTAGGCAGAAGTCGCTAGGGTTTTGCTGGCACACCTAGGGAACCAGAAGGACAGCATCAAGTCTGGAAGCAGCTACTGGGGCCTAAAGGAGGCCCCAGGGGACCCCGAAGAGGAAAGACCGTCGGGGTCTCTGGGCTGGAGGCCCTGGCTTTGTGCGCGGCGGGTCTGCAGTGTGTTGCATAATCAGGGAAAACTGCTGAAGTGGGGAGAACCCGAGGGGGAGGGGAAGGGGGAGGAGGAAGAGAGGAGCGCCGCCCCTCCCCCCTGACCTTGAGGCTCGCTGAAGGGGGGCAGCCGCGCCCGAAGATGCATCTCTCTCTCTCTCTCTCTCTCTCTCTCTCTCTCTCTCTCTCTCTCTCTCTCTCCTCCCTGCGCGGGGGCGGGGCGCTTGGGCGGCGGGGGAGGAGCCCTGCCTGGCCCTGTCTCATCCTCGGCTGTCTCTCTTCTCTCCTCTCTTCCCCTCCCCACGGTCCCCATCCTCTCTGCCCTGTGGTCCCCGGCCCCTTCTCCTTTGTCCTAATCCTCGTTCGCCCTTCCCTCCGGACCCCAACGTCTCCCGCTGTGTCTCCTCGGTCTCCTGCCGCCCGCTTTGCGTGTGTCTTGCCCCGCTGCTCCGTTCCCCTCCCGCTGTCTGTCTGTCCGCCTCCGCCTGCAGGATACCTCAGTGACTACGTGGGGCCTGCGTCTGTCTACGATGGCGACGCTGAGGCGGCGGCGTTGCTCAAAGGGCCATCCCCGGAGCCTATGTACGCTGCGGCTGTGCGCGGAGAGCTGGGTCCCGCGGCCTCCGGCTCAGCCCCGCCGCCCACCCCTCGCCCAGAGCTGGCTACTGCTGCGGGCGGCTACATCAACGGCGACGCGGCGGTCAGCGAAGGCTACGCGGCTGACGCCTTCTTCATCACTGACGGGCGCTCACGCCGTAAGGCTGCTAATGCCAACGCTGCCGCGGCCCCCTCCACGGCCTCGGTGGCGGCCCCTGACAGCGACACTGGAGGTGGGGGTGGGCCGGGCACGCGAGGCTCTGGATCAGGGTCGGCTAGTCGGGGCGGTACGCGCGTGGGGGCGGGCACCGAGGCTCGTGCGGGGCCAGGAGCCACGGGCGCTGGTGGCCGGCACGCGTGCGGCGAGTGCGGCAAAACTTACGCCACGTCGTCGAACCTGAGCCGCCACAAGCAAACGCACCGCAGCTTGGACAGCCAGCTGGCGAGGCGTTGCCCGACGTGTGGCAAGGTGTACGTGTCCATGCCGGCCATGGCTATGCACCTGCTCACGCACGATCTGCGCCACAAGTGCGGCGTGTGCGGCAAAGCCTTCTCGCGGCCCTGGCTGCTGCAGGGCCATATGCGCTCTCACACGGGCGAGAAACCCTTCGGCTGTGCGCACTGCGGCAAGGCCTTCGCAGACCGCTCCAACCTGCGCGCACACATGCAGACGCACTCCGCCTTCAAGCACTTCCAGTGCAAGCGCTGCAAGAAGAGCTTCGCGCTCAAGTCTTATCTCAACAAGCACTACGAGTCAGCCTGCTTCAAGGGCGGTGCCGGCGGCCCCGCAACCCCTGCGCCGCCGCAGCTCAGCCCGGTTCAAGCCTAGGGCAACGGGGCCTCCGCCAGCCAGGTCGGCTCTTAGCAATACGGGCCCCCCAGGGAAGTCTCCGCTGGCGTCCGGGCGGAGGGGCTGGAGGGCGGGCCCCTCCTCACAGCAATAGGGGTAGGGAGCCGGCCCCACCCCGCCCCGCTCGCCAGGAGCCTTGCCAGCCCCTTCAAGCAATAGGGTCCCGAGGGGAGACCCACCCCGAAACCCCTCCCCTCTCCTCCAGGGTGCCCCAGGCTTTCTCCCAGCAATAGGGTCGACTAGACCCAGAACCGAACCTCATCTCTTAGTTGGGTCTCTGAAGACAGGGGTGAGGTGAGGTAAGGAGCGCCCTCCTCCCTCCTCTGCGCCCCTGGATCGCGTTGCAGAGACTCAGGTCTTCCCCACCCCTTCCCAAGCCTTCCAGGCCAAGCCTTCAGCCCGGCGTCCAGGGAGTCAGCTCCACCCGGGCAGCTGGCCGGAGGAGGAGCAGGAGAGCAGGCGGGCCACAGAGGCGTTCTGTTCCACAGGCTTTGCAGACCTCCCGGGAGTGCTAGACGATTTGGGGATGGGGAGGGGCGCGGACGGCGGCAACCCTCTCCCTCGGGTTCTTTCTGGGGCCTCAGTCCGAGCCTCCCTCCTACCCTCGCCTCGCATCCTCTGCCAAATCCGAATTCTTCCAGCCCGGCTTCCGGGGCTCTGTCCTCTATAACGAATAATAATGACGCATATCGGAATCGCATGAACTTATCCGACCTACTCAGACCCTGATCCCACCCTGCCCCGGGGCCCCCTCCCTCGCTCACCAGGCTTCGGGTGTTGGAGGACGGATACCCGGGCCGGCAGGCTGGCGTGCCACTGCCCTCTACACACCTCTGTATTTGCTTTGCGGGTAAAGCCCCCTGGGGGGGTTGCGGACGCGTCGGGTTTCTTTCTTTCTGTATTTATACGTTTTATTTATGAACGGATTGCACTCGGGTCAGGGAGGGGGCGCCGAACCCTCATTCTTCCCGCCGACGCCCGGGGCTTAGGTTGTCCAGGACCACTTCCTCTGCCCCTGAGCTTTGCCTCACAGAGGCCGGCCCTTTCCCGGAGGCCCAGGCCCCGCCCCCACTCGGTTGCCAACTTTCACCCGTCTATGCCAAAGCCTCGGCGGTGACCCTACCCCAAGGGCCCGCCCCATTGGCCGCCGCCTTTGTGACATCACTGCATGCAGGTCCCACCCTTCTCCCCAACCCTTCCCGGGGCTGCCCGCTCCCCTTCCTCTTAGTTAGTCCGATGCAGACTATAGAGCAATAATGCGCACTGCATGTGAAGCTGCCGCAGCCTCTAGAGTTACTGAGAATCAGGTATCCCCTGCCCTACCCATCCCATAGGCCCCTAGATCAGGGATGCTGCGCGGGGCCGGCCACGCAGACTTTCTTTCCCCATTCCCTACCCCAGGGCAGAGCCCGGCAGGCGTCATAGTTCCAGAGGCTGGAATGGAATGGCATCAACCACAGCCTGTCAGTCCTTCATCACCCACCGACCCATCACTGGGTACCTACGATTTGCCAGGCCCATCCTGAATCCTTCAGAGATGTGGCAACCTTCGGGGGGAGGTGCCTGTCAGTGACAGGGGCCCAACAAGCATGGGTTAGGCCAGGGTGGAAGGAAGTTGCAGAGGGCTGGATCCCCGGTCCCATATGGCCTCTCCTACCCACCTCAGTTCCTCGTTTATGCTGGATGTAGTCAGGCTCTGCCTTTGACTTGGGCCTTATGTTCCCAGCTCAAATTGGACAGGTCCCAGGGTCTCAGGGCCGGCTTCTCCAGGGCCACCCATACAGGTACCCATTTTCTGATTCCCTGAGATACGAAGCTCTGCTGTCTCTGTGCCGCTAAGGTGCAACAAGCTGGAGTATATGGTATGGCCAGCCTCATCACAGCACCAAGCTTGGCTACCCTCCTGGTGCGGACCCGCAGGCCTAGCATAGCAGTGCCCATATCCAACCCCCTTACTCCACCTGGCGAAAGAAATGCCCACACTTCCTAGCCTGGGCCTGCCAGCCTGTGCCGCATGCACACGCACACAGAGGCGCCCACCCTGCCCCACTCCTTACTCCTGTCTACCTACCTATGGAGAAGGCTGGAAGGGCTGTGGGCCCGCCAGGATCTCCCGCTTCGCCCACACCCTGCCGCCGTGGAAAGCCATGGGCCCCCTCCCGCCCCCCATAACTAAGCAGCACAATAACCGACTTAGCGAATTCAGGTAGAAGGAACGTTTAGGTAGCACCTATTTTGTACTGATTCTACAAGTAGGGCCCGAGGTGCGGGGGGCCCTCGGGTGGGGGCTGTGGCTGCCGGCCCGCCCCGCCCCCACCCCTCGCCTGCGCCCCGCCACCTTGTACATAACTCCTGGCCCGCAACAGGCTGGGATTTTTACTCGGGCCGTGTCCCTCTTCCGCCCCCGTTTGGGGCCGGGCCGGCCGGACAGACGGACGGACGGACAGACCTCCTTCCTAAGCACAATAGCACCAGCTCCTCGGAGCGCCGCACCTCCACGAGGAGAATAAATGCCACTCTTGATAGAATTTGGAGTGTTGACTGACGTGTCCTGTTGGGGTGCTGCTAGGGGTATCTGAGGGTGTCTAAAGGGAGAATTCCCGGTTCTGAAGGCTCAGACCAGTGCTGGGAATCCCCAGCGAAGCACTGGCCTTGGCTTTTCTCTTACTGGAGAGGGTCCTAGCTGGACCAGTGGAGCACCTGTCTGAAGGCCAAGCCATTGACAATTCCCCTGGGACATGGGAATCTGCTCTGTCTCAGGTATTCAGGGCGCTCATAGCTGCTGGGCCTCTAGCCCAAAGTCAGGTCCTGCCCAAGCTGACCTGGAATGGCTGAAATACACCGCGGGGGCTGCAGTCCCCTGGCCTGGAGTGCCTCCACTCTGTTCTCCTTAGTACTTCTGCAGCTGTATCAGCAGCTCTGGGTCCCTCGTTCTTAGTAATCCTCTGAGATGGTGATGGAGGAAATGGGACAGCAGAGGCTTCAGGGTCCAGTCCCTCCCTTGGAGGCCTGCTGCTCTCAATCACTAAACTGTGGGACTGTGCTCCTGTACTGTTAGCAGTACAGTGTGAGGAGTCCCCAGGGGCACAGGCACTTCGGCAACCACCCACAGCCCTCAGATTGTAGACAGGGCGAATAGAGGAAATAGGAGGTAAGGCTGTGCTGGGTAGAGAGATCCACAGGGACAGGCGGTGTGGAGGAAGCAGAGGACTCACCTAGCGATGACTCCCGGCAAGCAGGTAAGCTGGTGTGACTTGAGTGTCTCAAACACTTGGTGTACATGTGGCCAAACTGGGTCAATCTTAGGTCAGAGCCGGCACAGCTGCCCACATCCTGGCAAGAGCAGGGGCCAGATTCCATCCAGGGGTGAAAAGGGAGAGATGTACCTGCAGCAAGTCAAGGACCATGTGCCAGCAGCTGGGAGAAGAATATTGCCATGGGGGAGGGCACACTCTGGGAAGCTTAGACAGCGGGAGCAGCAGGAGCGAAGGTACACCTGGCACTAGAAGTTGTTAGCCAGGCTCCCCGCGGGAGGATCTTAGCGGTCACTGTCTCTGGCTGGGAAGAGATCATTTCCTATTTGCAAAAGAGGAACCCGAAGAAAAAGAGCTTGTGGAAGGCTGAAGTGTCTTTACATAGCTCTGTCTCGTTGTTCCGCACACCCGAACACCACTTTGTCAGGTAGCAGAGACTTGCAAGAAAGTCTCTTATCTGCCTGCTTCCTAGAGGACTCTGCAGTGTGTCTTGGTTGTTGCTGTTCTTTTAGGGTGCCTGGCCAGAAGGGTGGGAACATCTTCCTCGGAGGGCTGAGATGAGCCTACTTCTCCACCGCCGTGAACTCTCCCCAGCAGGTTTCCTTGGCCTGCTTGTGGCCCCAGGGTGCTGGGGTCAGTCTGAAGCTGTTTGCAAACTTCCAAAAACCCTTCCAGCCGTCTTACTCTCTCAGGCTTGCAAAAGCTCCAAGGCCCAAACCCCTTCCTTGTGTGGCCATTTCCAGCAGGGAAGATCCGCACCATGATTTCCTTTCCGATTCTTCCATTCACACTTTTTTTTTTTTTTTTTTTTTTTTTTTTTGGTTTTTCGAGACAGGGTTTTTCTGTGTAGTTTTACGCCTTTCCTGGAACTCACTTTGTAGACCAGGCTGGCCTCGAACTCACAGAGATCCGCCTGGCTCTGCCTCCCAAGTGCTGGGATTAAAGGCATGCACCACCACCGCCTAGCCCAATCACACCTTTATTTCCAGCCAATCTCACCTGTAATTTTTCTTTTCTCCTGGCACCCTGGGTCATACTTCACCCTAGATTTTGATAGTGCATCAGGTAATTCCCCCTCTCAGTCATCCATTCCAGTCTTTTCTCCTTGAGTCAGGCCTGGTACTCTGATATAGGTCCCAACTCTTTGCCACAGGTCTCCACAGGACCATCATTTCTGATGGCTCTGGTCCATCCTCTGGTCCCTTCACTCCCATGGACTCTGGCAGGCTGACAGCTTTAAGCCTGGATGTCAATGAATAGCTGCCTCCAAGGAGATTTTGCATTCTATTAGATGGTGTGAATTCATCTCTGGCTGGAGTGGCAGCCTGAGCCTCAACCTCACACTTTTAGTTTCTGGTTTCATACTAGAAGTTGTTGTAGCCAGAGTGCTATCCCAGGAACACATGGAGGCCACACATTTACTGACATGGCAAGGTAGGGAAGGGATGGCAGAGTTCACATGACTCATCCTCACACTTTACATTCTCAAGGAGACATTTTCTTTCACTCTGTCTCCTTTTGGGGTCAGTATTCACAAAGACCTAGCCCTGCCTTGCCCAAACCCAGCTGAAGGGCATGCTGGGCCAGCAACAAAGGAATGTTCTAGGAGACTGAGCAGATCAGATTGGCTCTGATCCACAAAAGTCCATGCCCGGGGCTGCCTTTCTCTGCACACTACACGAAGACAACTGCAAGGTAGCCTCGGTTGCTCATTATGGTATGTGGCATGAAGAGAAAATGACAAGAGGAGAGGAGTCAGTGGATAAAACTGAAGTGGGATGATTCCAATAGGAAGGCTAGTGGCTGTAGGGGAGGCTACCAACCCCGGGGTGAGCACTTGCTTGCTCTATAGAGGTGCTTCTTGGTTCTGGTATCCACAGAAGAGCAAGTTACTATTCACCTTGGTCCTCCTTATAGCGTTTCTGAAGGAAATCAGATGTATGCACTGTGATGTCTCATCCAGGAAGGATTAGGCCGGCGACCGGGGTGTGGGTTGGAGTGTGGGGCGGTGGAGGAAGAGGCCATGGTGATTAATGAGTTGCTTCATTTAACAACAACCGGGCGGTTGCATAGACTTGCTGTTTTATGAGTCTGGTTATTTCTCCAGCTTGATCCTTTGACCGGGTATGTCCTCTAAGGTCCATTTAAAGCGGTTCCTGACTAGCAGCTAAGGATCTCTCGGAGAACGACTGTGCCAGGGCTGTTAGCTCTGCCAGTAGTGCGCAGGAACACGGGTCTGGGGCAGCAAGACGTCACTGCACGCAGAGTTTCATAAATGACCCACACCCAAACCGCTGCTGGGTAGAGGGATGACGAAATTATGTATTTACAGAAGTGGGACAAGGGACAGGCAAGAGGTCAGGGGAAGTGCGCAGCTGCCAGGGAGCCGGGAGCCGGGAGCCGGTGCAGTCCACCTCGTTCCAGAGAGACAGAACCTTGGGCCAGTTCCAGAGAAGTTCGCAGCCCAACTGCGTGCAAACTTGCTCCAGCCCGCCTGTGACTGCAGAGTTCCCAGAGTGCTACGCGCCGTTGACTCACGGCGCCTTCAACTCCCAGGAGGCTCCGCGCCCTGTTCCGCAATTCCCAGTGGGCTCCGCGTCTTCGCTCAGGCCCCGCCCCCGCTGGGCTTGGGACTACAAATGGACTCTCAGGAACCGCCACCGCCAGTCATCTGCTCCGCAGCAGCGCACGGGCTCACCGTCGCAGAGGTGGTTGTGGCCTGCGCCGGCTACGGAGGCCGGCAGGGGGCGGCGGCGGAGGCCGTTACTCAGGGTCCAGAGGCGGGGCGGCGGGTTCCAGGCGCTGCAAGCCGGCGGGCCGCGACTGGGCCGCGACGAGGTGCGAGCCGAGGCCATGGGCGACCGCGGAGGCGCGGGCGGCTCTCGGCGTCGGAGGACTGGCTCGCGGGCCTCCGTCCAGGGTGGCGGCGGGCCCGTGGCAGCCGAAGAGGAGGTGCGAGACGCGGCTATGGGCCCGGACTTGGGTGCCGGCGGTGACGCGCCAGCTCCGGCTCCAGCTTCGACCCCGGACAAAGACAGACACACCGACGTGGGCGACGGCCACTGGGAGCTGAGGTAGCGGAGCGCCCGACCCCCTACATCTGATCTCCCCAGCGACGCTCTCAGTTCTTAAAAGGTGGCCACAGCTTTGCGAGTCCCGAGTCTGGGGGTCCCCCTGGGCTACACGGGGACACAGGCTTTGGGGAGAGGGTCACTTGCCAAGGTCACCCAGGTGGGGTTCGAGTAGTAGCGAGCCAGGGAGCCTGGGAGAGGAGTAGGTAGCAGCCCCTTTTCCAGATTGCTTAGGGAAGTGTACCTTGAGGCAGGTCCCTTGAGGTTCTTTCTGAGGGGTGGGTAGGAGGAAGTGTAGAGCACTGGGGGTTGGTGGTGAATGGGCTTTCTTCTATGGAAGGAAATGTTTTCGGGGGAGGGTTATGATACAGAGTTACTTTTGCAGAACTATGAGGGGTGTCCTGTGGGTAGAAGGCTGCTAGAGGCTCCAGAGGACACAAGCTTGTTTGAGGAGAGGGGAACCGGCATTTGCCCAGGGAGGGGACAGTACAGGAAGTTTTCTTGTACTAACAGAGTGACTGCACGCCTTATTCACCCCTCTTCCTGTAAGCAGGAGGGCCTGAAGCCCTGCTGATGTTACCAGAATGACTGCAGGCTATAGGGACGGAGCTGACTCTGTGAGACTTTCATCCCTTGGTTGGAGTACTGGAGAGAGATTTGGTCTGGACACACCTATGGGAGAGGCCCTGCTTAGCTGAATGACTGACTATAAGATATGGGAATGCACCATGTTCTTTGGCAGCATTGACTGCTTCCTCCAAGCTGGCCCCGAGGGTCTTTCAGGTGTTCACCATGGGACCCTTTAGTAGCTCTGGGTTAGGAAGTAGCTCAGGGGCTAGGAAGAAGTGGACAGCTAGGCTGGCAAAGACTTGTTCTGTTGGTATCAAAGGAGTCTTTGTCTAGTGGGCACTGTGGGAAGGGGCCCCCAACTGCCCTTGGGTGTTCACAGTTCACCTGGGAGATAAGATAACTTCAGCATGAGGCAGGCATGGCACATTGTGGACAAAGGTCAGGTAAGAAGGCCGTGAAGGCGCAGTGTGGGAGGAGACTGGTCCTCCTAAGCGGGATGGTGGTTTTCTGTAATTCAAAGCTGCTCTTAAGGGACGTTGGCTTCCCACTTTCTGTCTGAGATGTTGATTTCTCTCTCTATTTTATTTAAAACAAACAAACAAACAAACAAACCACAGGGTTTCTCCATGTAGCCCTGGTTGTCCCGGAACTGGCTCCATAGACCAGGCTGGCCTTGATCAGAGATCCACCTGCTTCTGCCTCCCAAGTGGTAGAATTAAAGGTGTCCATGCCCAGCTTCATCTGAAAAGATGTTAAGGGTTCTAGAATTCCCCTATGCTGACTACCCTTATTGCCCTTCCCTTTAGGAGTCTGGAATTTTGCTAGTATGACCTCTAGAGGGGTGGGAATAGTATTTTTTTATGTGAGATCTGTTGTGGGATAGGCAAGAGAGAGCAATCACATCTTTGGATGATGGCTTAACTTTTTCTGTGCCCTCTGGTGTGAGGTTTGTGCAAAGCTAGGAAATACGTAAGTGTGTGGAGTCTCTGCTGTGATCCCCCTGCCCATAAATGGATGATAGATTGCAGAGATGGGGTGGGGAGCTTGTTATCCCCTTGTGGGCCTCATTCCAATTTGGGGGTGCCACAGGGACCCTGGTTGAGGTGCTGTATTCCATTCTTCTGTTGGTGGGTCAGCTCTGACCGCCGTCTGGAGTTGGCCTGTAGCTCACCCATTGCCACTGGTCACTCGCCAACCCCCCCTCTGTTGTTGCTCTTGGCAGTACACCCTTTCTCTCAGTCTTCCTCTTGACTCCTTGAGCTTCTGTATCCTCCCCTTCCCTATATACTTCCTGCTCACTTGAAGCTGGGCCATTGAGCCAGGTTCTTGATGTCAGCTCCGTTTTTCTACCCTGTGGCAAGGTGAGGCTGTAAGTTCTGTTGCTACTCATCTTCCCAGATCACACACAGTCCTGTGCACCCAAGGCAAGACCTTAGAGTGGTGGGTTTTCCCCAGGGTATTTGTCCCTGACTGTCTTTTGTACATCTCTAGTAGGGTCTGGGATTATGAGGCGCTTACTTCAACCATCTTGTACCCCAGGGCTTCGCCCACAGGGCAGCACAGAGGAAGTGCCAGGTGTCAGCTGGAAGAGGAGCTAGCATTCTGTTCCCTTCTCTTTCTATTTGCTGTTGAACCTGAACTGTGGTCCCTAGATGAAGTCCGTACTTGGAGATTGATCCTTTGAGTGCAGTACAGACCTTGGCATGTGTGTGGGGATGGGCATGTCTTACAGTGCTTTTGTGTGGTGAGGAGAGGTAGAATGCTAGCTCTCCCTTGCTCTACGTGTGGTTTACTTGGGTAGGCCTGCGTGATATAGGAGAGATGGCCAGCTATCCTGTGTCCTTTTGGCCTCAGGGAGTGAGTGTAGAACAGCTGGAAGGCACAGGACATGGGCAGGCCCTTTAGTAGGTGAGAGGGTGGCACAAACAGCTGTGATCATGGCTAGCCAGCTCCTCTTTTTCCTTCTGGCCATTTCTGCAGCCTGCCCTTCAGCCCACTTGCTTCTGGTTACAGTGGCAAGCTTGGACCTTTGCAGGCATTGGTGGATGGGGGCTTCTTCTCCTGGGACAAGTGTCTCTCATCTATGAAGGGAGGGAGTAGCATGAGTGGAGGCGGGGCAGTGGGAATGCTGCCTTCAAGATGCTAGATGGGCAGTCCATAGAGGGACCTGAGACATTGGTGTGGACAGTTAAGGAAGGAATTAGAAGCCCAACAGAAGGAACCTAAAAATAAGCTCTTAAGACATTGTCTGCTAAACCAGGCAAGCATCCAGTGTGGTGGCACATGTTTGCAATACCAGCACTTGGGAGATTAAGGAAGGAGGGTCATCAAGGCCAGCCTGGACTACACAGACCATGTCTCCTAAAACAAAACAAAGATTGTCTGCTTACTGTCAGCTCTGACAAGGGGGACCCATTCTCCACTTCTGTCTTCATTCTGGAGATGGCCACAGAAAAAGCAGCATGGTCTCCTTGGTTACTCAAAGGGGAGAGAGGTCAGTCTTGTGAAACAGCTTTGGTTCTGTGCAAGCAGTAGTTGGTGGGTTGTGGCACAGAGGCCAGCCAGGAGGTTTTGGGGCCAGGAGGCTTTGGGACAGTTGTGCTGAAAGCACAGGGCTTCAGCTTGGGGGAGGGGACTCGTGGGAAGGTCTAGTGGACAGACCCAGAGGTGCCTTCCTGCTTGTCTCATGATGATGCCTCTTCATTTTCTTTTTCTTTCTTTCTTTTCTTTCTTTCTTTCTTTCTTTCTTTCTTTCTTTCTTTCTTTCTTTCTTTCTTTCTTTCTTTCCTTCCTTCCTTCCTTCCTTCCTTCCTTTCTTTCTTTCTTTCTTTCTTTCTTTTTTCTTTCTTTGTTTAATGGTGTTGCCTCTTTTTTTGTTTGTTTTTTTTTGAGACAGAGTTTCTCTGTGTAGCTTTGCGCCTTTCCTGGAACTCACTTTGTAGACCAAGCTGGCCTCGAACTCACAGAGATCCGCCTGCCTCTGCCTCCCGAGTGCTGGGATTAAAGGCGCCACCACCGCCCGGCTGGTGTTGCCTCTTAAGGATAGCCACATCAAGCCAGTGAAATCAGTTTGGGGGTGTACCCCAAACAAGGGCAGCAATCAGAAGGCAGGGGCAGATTGGGGGAGAAAAGGGGGCTCAGTAGGGACCACAGTCATATCATATGGCTTCTATCACATGGGCCTAGTGTGTAGATGCTGGAAGACTAGTCCTGAGGAAGTGGACAATTGGGAGTGGAGTTGGGCGCGAACTAGGGTGGAACTGTCTCACTTTGGTGCTGTAGCATGGCATGGACCATAGAGGGATATGACTACCCTCCTACTAACCAGGAGCTAGTGTAGATGAGACTAGGTGTCAAGTAGATCTGTTTCTTTTTATTTATTTATTTTTTTTGTTTTTTGTTTTGTTTTGGTTTTGGTTTTTCGAGACAGGTTTTCCCTGTGTAGCTTTGTACCTTTCCTGGAACTTACTTGGTAGCCCAGGCTGGCCTCAAACTCACAGAGATCTGCCTGGCTGTTTCTTTTTAAAGAGACAGGGTTTCTCTGTATAGCTCTGGCTGCCTGGGATCTCACTCTACAGACCAAGCTGGCCTCAAACTCAGAGATCCACCTGCCTCTGCCTCCTGAGTGCTGGGATTAAAGGAGTGCACCACCACTGCCAGGCTTTTTTTTTGGGGGGGGGGTCTCAGTCTTGAGCCTGGCAGTGGTGACACACATCTTTAATCCCAGCACTCAGGAGGCAGGTGGATCTCTATGAGTTCGAGACCAGCCTGCTCTACATAGTGAGTTCCAGGACAGCCAGGACTGTTACACAGAGAAACTCTGTCACGAAGAAAGAAAAAGATCTGTTTTTGATAGCAAAGACTGGGCTTGTTGCTATTGCCCCTCAGCGTCTTTGACCCTCTTCTGGAGAAGGCTGTCAGACTTCTAACCCTAACCAAACCTAGGGCTTGCCCCTTATCATTATGATGTAAGGTCAGCCCTAAAAGGGCATCTGTGGGATAGCACCTATAGTAGGTTTCCTGGCCTGCTCCTCCAATGTCCCAGGGTAGAGGTGTATGTGATGAGAGGGAAGGGGAGGCCCTGGCCTCTTTGCTTACAAAAGCTAGGTCTTGCTCAATTGTGTGTGGCTTCCTGGTGGCATGGCAGCTGGAGGGCAAGGTGGAGCCATAGTTGGTGAGAGTGAGGGCATTAGTTACTGGGACTAGGGCTCTGGGATGTTCCTGTTGTCTTTGCCAGGAGCTGATTCTGGGTCTTATCTTAGTCACACAGTGCTCCTCTGCCAGGCCTGGTATAGTTCTTGACAAGCAGTGTCTATTTGGGTGTCCTGCATCCCATCACCGGGTGAGAGCTTTCATAGGTAGTAAGGAGCCTACTTCTGGGTCCTTCCCTGTCATCAGGCCTGAGTAGTTGCCTCATGGCCCCTGAACCAAGGCAGGGACACAGAACTTGACATGAGTAGAGAGGGCCAAATCACTGCTCCTCAGAAAGGTACATTAAGGCTGGGCACTTGGCCAACTATTATACAGGGCCTATGTGTCTTAAATGTAGGGAGAATGCTTTTCTTGGCCGTGGTGGGAACTCTTCCATGAGTGATGTGGTAGGTTGGATGGGCAGATTGGGCAAGGTAGACTCCACCTTGTCCTGCTGTCCCAGCAGTACTTGGTAGGTCCCCATAGGTCCACACATACCCAGGTGGGATTATCTTTGTGGCCCAAGAGCATGGTTGCTGTTGGAGATTTCTGGAGCTCAAACTCCATGGAGACCCATTTAGCTTCTTCTGCCTGTGATGAATATTTTCTGCTGCCTAGAGTAGCTATATAGCCACTAGAATGGCCTTACCTGGCTCCTCTTCCTGTTTGTAAATGGATAATGGACTCTGGGTAGAAAAGACACCTGGGGCAGGAGTGGGTCACTGTGTTTATCCCTGTCCTACTGGTTATTGCTTACTGGGCAGGGTCCTGTCTCCTTTTTGCTAGGTGCCATCGTCTACAAGATTCTTTGTTCAGCTCAGACAGTGGTTTCAACAATTACCGTGGCATCCTGAATTGGTGTGTGGTGATGCTGGTGAGTAGGAATGTGGGACCAGACTCACTGAGGCCAGGTGTGGTAGAACCTTCTAGGGTGCCCTTGCCCTGGGTACAGGCTCTGCCCTTTGAAGGCTAGCTCCATGTAGCTGCTAGCACTAGGCTGGTTGGGAGGAAGCAGGGGTGGTCCTTGCAGTGGCTACATTGGCTTTCTCTTGGATCCCAGGCTAGCTCTGTGGGAGGCTCAGTGGTAGTAGAGACGATGAGTGTCTTGAATACTCTGGTAGTTCCTCAGGTCCCCCTTGGCTGTTTAGGTGTGATATGGGAGAGCAGGGAGATGGAGAGGAGTATTGGTTACTCTTTAGGCTGGGAGGCTGAGGAGGGGGCACTCTGTGGCCTCCCTAGAAAAGTATGGACAAAATCTTGAGGATGTATGTCCTATGCCATATGGGCAGAACCAGCCACTGCTTTGTAGGTCTTCCTAGTCCCTTTCCTTGAGCCTTGGGTATAGGTGGTTGGGGTGCTATGCCATGTCCAAGCCTCTAGGGCCTGGTTCCTACTGGGGCTGTGCATCTCTACCCCAGAAGCCTTTGGGTCCAAGGCTCAAAGGGATAGCCTGATGGGTGGGTCAGGGGCAAAGGGCTATCTTCACCCAGCTTCTAACACTCAGATATGGTCTGATACCTATTGCCCAGAAGTGTCTGGTCCTGCTTTAAGCATGGCTTCTTTGGCTATCCATTGTGGAAGAGTCTCTACCCTATTGTGCCCTGAAAGGTTTCTGAGGCTTTCTCTGGACAGAGGTTTAGTTAGGCCTTGGTTAGCTGTACCACCTCCATGGTACCTTCTCTGACCATCCAGGCAAAGAACCTCACCAGTGTTTCCCTTTCAGTATTGGCCAGTGGCTCCATCAGTTTGGGTAGTTGGCCAGGTTGGTGGCTCCAGGCCTGGGTCTGGTGCTTGTGAGATGGGTGAGGATGGAGATCAAACACTGAGTCTCAGGCTAAAGTCCAGAGGCTTAGTCCTTAGATGAGCTACACTGGGCCACACTCTTGGAGCTTTGAGTATTGTTAGTACAATACTCAAAGTACAGTACAGAAAAACCCACCCCTGATCTTTTCTGTTTTGATGGGTCTTTCTGCTGCCTGTCCTGTCCTCAGGGCCTGCTTATAGCCTCTAGGCTCTTAACTAGGCACTGAAGGGACCAGTACCCTGGGCAAGGCTAAGTGTCAGAGGTGCTGGGGTCAGGTCGGCTGTGTTAGCACCACTGGGGTTGAACCCTCCTGATTGTCTCTTGCAGATCCTGAGTAATGCCAGGTTATTTTTAGAGAACCTCATCAAGTGAGTACTTTCCCAGGCCCCTTATCTCTCCCCTGCCTGCTCAGGCCGTGAGGCCCACCTCTACTCAGGCCCCCATTGCCCCACCCCCAGGTATGGCATCCTGGTAGATCCCATCCAGGTGGTGTCTCTGTTTCTGAAGGACCCCTACAGCTGGCCTGCCCCATGCCTGGTTATTGGTGAGCTGCACTCCAAGAAGGGCCATGGGTGGGGGATAGGCTGGCCAGGGCCTGAGCCTGTCCTGTGATGCTCTGTCCTCAGTATCCAACATCTTTCCTGTGGCTGCATTTCAGATCGAGAAGCGCCTGGCAGTGGTAAGTGGTGTGGTGCCCATCCCCCTCCTTGCTCCAGTCACTGGTGGCCTACTGGTGATAGGCTCTTCTTACTAGGCCTGACAGTCCTCTCCCAGGGCAGAGGACCTGGTTGAATGTTCTCTCCCTCTCCAGGGTGCCTTGACAGAGCAGATGGGGCTGCTGCTACATGTGGTTAACCTGGCTACCATCATCTGCTTCCCAGCAGCCGTGGCCTTACTGGTTGAATCCATCACTCCAGGTGTGTCTCCATGCCAGCCATCCCAGCCCATGCTGAGCTGACCCCAGGTTATTCATGTGATGTGCTTGGTCATAGCTGAGCCTACCTTTCCTGTGTTAACCATGGTGTGTGGGCAGACATGGCTGATCCACCTATCTTGCAGTGGGTTCTGTGTTTGCTCTGGCATCATACTCCATCATCTTCCTCAAGCTCTTTTCCTACCGTGATGTCAACTTATGGTGCCGCCAGCGAAGAGTCAAGGCCAAAGCTGGTAAGAGGCTGTCAGGACTAGGATTTGCCTGTAGGACTGAGCCTGGGCTGCATGGCTCACCCTGCTGTCTTGCTTTGCTGGCAGTTTCTGCAGGGAAGAAAGTCAGTGGGGCTGCTCCTCAGCAAACTGTGAGCTACCCAGACAACCTGAACTACCGAGGTGAGGACCTGTGGAGTTGGGGCTCTCTCTCAGAGGCAGGACTCTAAGTCAGGCTCAGGGCTCTGTAGTCCTAGTGCCCACCCTTCGCTTCTAGATCTCTACTACTTCATTTTTGCTCCGACTTTGTGTTATGAACTCAACTTTCCTCGGTCCCCACGAATACGAAAGCGCTTTCTGCTACGACGGGTTCTTGAGATGGTAGGTTTGGGCCTTGAGGGCGGGTTTGGGCAGGGCTTGGGGTATGTGTGCAACTGAAGTCTCAGCCTACTGCTGTGTTCTCCCCACAGCTCTTTTTCACCCAGCTTCAAGTTGGGCTGATCCAACAGGTACGTGGTGTGACTGGGTGTATGGTAGGGCTTAGCATAGCTGAGGGAAACCAATGTGCTGCTTTCCTTTGCAGTGGATGGTCCCTACTATCCAGAACTCCATGAAGCCCTTCAAGGTAAGGTTAGGTTCCACTGTGGCGGGGGTGGATAGGGGAGACGATACAGGCAGCTGAGGCAGCCTCTCTCCACAGGATATGGACTATTCACGTATCATTGAGCGTCTCTTGAAGCTGGCGGTGAGTGTCAGAGGCTCCAGTGGGATAAGTGTGAGGGATAAGTGGGAAATCTGCAACCTGGAACTGTCTCCCCTAGGTTCCCAACCATCTCATCTGGCTTATCTTCTTCTACTGGCTTTTCCATTCCTGCCTGAATGCCGTGGCAGAGCTCATGCAGTTTGGAGACCGCGAATTCTACCGGGACTGGTGGTGAGTGGTGTGTCCCTGGGGATCTGGGTAGGTCATGGTATGCTCTGCTTATCTCATTGTTTCTTGACCCCAAGGAATGCTGAGTCTGTCACCTACTTTTGGCAGAACTGGAATATCCCTGTGCATAAGTGGTGCAGCAGGTAGGGTGGTGTACGCACCTGTGGAATGTGGTTGTGGACCTGGGCCCTATGGCATTAGTCTCATCCTATGGCTTCCTTGCTCTGCAGACACTTCTATAAACCTTTGCTCCGACTGGGCAGCAACAGATGGATGGCCAGGACAGGGGTATTTTTGGCCTCAGCCTTCTTCCATGAGGTTAGTGCTCTGAGCACATCCCACATCACCTCTGGGCAGGGCTGTGGCCACCAGCTCAAACACCACTGACCTCTCTTGTCCCCATACTCTAGTACCTAGTGAGCATTCCCCTGCGTATGTTCCGCCTCTGGGCATTCACAGCCATGATGGCTCAGGTGAGCAACTCTGCAAAGCTTGTTTCCCTTAGCCTGTATCTGTGCCAAGCCCCACCTGAGTGTAGTCTCGTTGTGTCCTCAGATCCCACTGGCCTGGATTGTGGGCCGCTTCTTCCAAGGGAACTACGGCAATGCAGCTGTGTGGGTGACACTCATCATTGGGCAACCAGTGGCTGTGCTCATGTATGTTCATGACTACTACGTGCTCAACTATGATGCCCCAACAGGGGCCTGAGATACTGCCAAGGGCCAGCCCTCCCTAACCTGGGCCAGGAGTTTTGGAGGGGTTCCTGGCTGCCTGCACACTCCTCCTAATCTGGGAGGCCTCTCTGCCCCTATGGGGCCCACTCCTGCTCTTGGGGATGGCACCTGAGTCCAGCTAATATAAGCCAGTGCTTGGGAATCTGTGCTGACCAGGGGCAGAGGGCATCAATAAAGTGCTGTCTAAAAACCTTCCTCAGCCTATTGGGGTTGTGGAAGCTGCTGAGGACCTATACCCCTGTGTGCTGTGCAGCCCCTACTTCAGGGACTGACGTTCTCAGGCTCCGGCTAAGGGTATAGTGCTGGAAAGATTTGGGTCACATGGTTTCCGTCTACTTTACAATCTCACAGAGTATGCCGACAAAGCTGTTCAGTTGCACCACAGGACACAGTAGGCAGCCACAGGCAGTGGTGGCTCAAGAACAGTGGCTGAGCAACGTTACTGCTCATGAAAGCCTAGTGAGTTCTTGGCCTGCCCTATTAATGCATGCAGGCAGGACCAGGGCTCAGAGCTGTGTGCACTCAACAGAGGACCACCCTGTGGCAAGCTGGCTGTATTGTCTAGAACCCTTGTGAGGAGTCAGGTTTAAGAGATGACATGTGGGGTTCAGGGTTTACTTGTGTTGATGTTGAACTCCAGGTAAGCACCCTGATCCACAGGGCCACTGGTAGGAACCTAGACCTACATTTCTAGAGGCAGGGCAGTCATGGAGATGACTTTGTATAGTGACTGCCTGGGGTGTAGGAATTATATATGCTGCACCTTTAATCTGTCTTAACTCCCTGGGATCAGGCTGCTCAACAAGTTGGGCTAGTGGCTCTAAGCTGTGCTGCACAGGGGCCAAACTTGACTGGGTTGGCCTACCCTGCTCTGAACAGAGGGATACTTTACTCCCAGTGCTGGTACCTGCCACACTGGACAGAGGACTTTCACAGGAGAGTCCTATTGGCAATCCAGGTTCTCATCTTTGCCTTAACAGGTTAGTGCTTATCAGCTGCCAGGCTGCAGACTTGAACCTACAGTTAGGTAGGTGTCTAATGCTAGGCAGTGTGATCTCAGCTGCCTCAGGCCACCTGTGAGGACATTTCCACCTCTGTCTTCACATTCCAAGGAGACATCAGCAACAAGTTCAGAACCAGTCCAGTACCTGACAGACGTGGGAACCTGGCTCTGCCAATATGTCCAGCATGCCCATGTAGAACCTCAGGATGGGGGAGGGGTACTGCTGACAACATGCATCAGAAAAAGCTGTGAGCCAGGTGGTGGCACACACCTTTAATCCCAGCACTTGGGAGGCAGAGGCAGGCGGATCTCTGTGAGTTCAAGGCCAGCCTGGTCTACAGAGTAAGTTCCAGGACAGCCAGGACTACACAGAGAAACCCTGTTTTGAACAACTCCCCCCGTCCCCTCTCCCCAAAAAACCCAAAACTGTGAGCAACACTAGTTATATGGCATCAGCATCAGGTGGGCCTAGGGGTATCATAGGTATCTGTATTTCCCCAAGGAGGCATGTTTGCATTCTGGGTTCCTCACCTACACCCCCTTCTTCCGCATCCCGTAGGGCAGGAAGAAACACAGGAGGCTACAGTAGAACCTGTCTGTTTATCATTGTTCATCTGTGTGTGTGTATATGTGTATAATATATATATATATATATTTATTTGTGAAGGGTTAAAGGGGACTCTCATGTAAAAATCCAAAATACAATTTTATGAACAACCTGCAGAGTCAGTCCAAGTGTGGCTGGGAAGCTCCAACACAGAAAACAGACCTGGGGCTGGGGTGAAGGCAGCAGGTATCCAGCCCTCAGGACCTTTCTCTTGACCTGAGGCACTGTCCAGGCCCAAGCCCCATCTATGCTCCACTACAGTTGTGGTAGCTTGACCTAGGATGCCCTGGACCATCCATGTCCTAGGGGTAGGTTGGGAGCCAGCCACAAGCCATCCTGACCACTCCTGGGACCTCTAGGAGACAGTGGGGTCTTTGGCTTTGGGGGGTTCAGAGCCCGTCAGAAGAGAAATCGTGGGGTCGTCCGTGTAGTCATCCCCCTCGGAGAAGTAGGAGCTTTCCCCTAGCTCAAAGAGCACAGGCAGTTCGCTGTTCCCTGTGTCCACGGCGTCAGGGTCCAGCAGGAACAGGGGCTGAGCCGTGTAGTGCACCAGCTGCTTCCCTGTGGGGCATGGGTCAGGATGGTGGGGTTGGGCAAGTTGGAAGTGAGGGTTAGGAGTAGGACAGAAGCTTAGCTCACCTGAGTCAGGGTTACTGTTCTCTGCCTCAATAGGCTTGGGGGGCTCTTGGGGAGATAGGAGATCCTGAATCTGTGGGACAGAGAACACACAATGAGGGTTGTTGATGGCCCCCTCTGCCCCCCACCCTGCCCGCCTACGCACGCTGGCCAGGCTGCTGTCCAGGTCAGGCAGGCTCATGTCGGGCATGGTCACCGAGGGGCTGAACAGCTGCAGGAGGAGGGAGGGAAGTCAGGGCTGGCTTGTGGGCAGGATGGGTCAGGGTGGGTGGGGATGACCAGACTCACGTCCAGCAGGGCGCTGGTGTCCACGCTGAAGCCGTGGCTTGTCAGCATGGTCTGCAGGTTGTCCAGGTTGGAGTCCATGGCATCCAAGTGATCACTGAGCTCGTTCCTGGCCCAGGGCAAGTGGGCAGGTGAACTAGTGCCCCAGGCTCCCACCCAGCCTCACTCCTGCTGGAGAAGGGCTCCCCTCTGGTTGTAGCCCCCCAGGCAAGGTCCATCTACATAGCCATCATGGGCTGGGGGACAGTGTGTGTGTATCTCTGGGAAGATGCCAGAAAGGGGAGTAGTAAGGCTGCCCTCCATGGCTGCTGAGGGTGGGATATAGCATGGCCCACAGGCAGGACATCCTAGGAGGCTTTGGTAGTGACTAAGGCTGGGACAAGAGGGTGGTGGAGAAAAAAGACAAGGGGCATTGGCTCTAGAATGGGCAGGAGGACAGGCAGATATTTCTGGCTCAACAAAGTCCTGCCACTGCACCAGGAGGAGTAAGAGAGGAAACAGGACTGTGCGTGGTATGGGTAGACCTGTACTCCCTTAGATCGGAAGGTCTTAGGCCAAGGACATACCTGAGCCATGGGCAAGGCAGTTAAATGGGCTCTGCAAGCGCCATGGGGCCTACCCTACCCTCACAGGAAGCTGTACTGGTGGCTGGGCCAGGCAGGAAACTTGTCCCTATCACAGCTACTGGCTTGTGCAAAGGGGAGTCAGTAGAGATGCAGAGCCTGTGAGACCATCCCCTGGTGCTCTTCGCCAGGCAGGGCAAGTGCTATGCCCAGGTTGGGAACTGGTCCATGGCTGTGGGAGGGGCCCTGGCGGAGTCCTCCTCCCTCCCAAGTGGGGGCAGCGCTAACCCTGGCTGGACTCGGCCATGCAGAAAGGAAGAGGAGGGGCAGGGGAAGAGGCGGGCGACCCCAGACATCTGTGGAGCGCGAGCCAAACTGCAAGATACAAAGACAAGAGCCCCCCCATTGCAGGCAGGGGACGGGGGGATCTGTGCCCACCGTCCTCGCTCGCTCGCTCAGCCTCTGGGATGTGCCTGAGGGGTGGTCAAGGCTGGGCCCTGGTTCATCATTTCTTGTCAGGTCTAGGGAGAATGACAGATCCAAAGATCCTGGGGCTTCCACAAGAGAGGGTGATGTCAATAGTGAGGGTGGCCTAGTAGGCAGGGGTATATCCCGTTTCTAGTGATGTGGTTAGTCTCCCTCCCCAGCTTTGAGCTCACTCTGAGGTCTGGGGGGAACAGATCCAACCCATCACTCTCAGCAAACTGCAGGGATTGTGCCTTGCTAATTAAGATATCCTGTGTCCAGCCCAAGGAAATCTCATGCTGTGGGGTTCAGAGGCTACAGGGAGGCAGGATGGGCACATCACTCACTTGTCTAGGCAGGCTACGCTGAGGCACTTCTCAGGAATAGAGGGGGCTGGGGGTGCAGGGGCATGGGCTCCGGTTGTATCCATAGAGGCTGTGTTTGAGGCAGCAGGGGTCGGCTCGCTCTCTCGAAGGATGGAGTCAATGAAGGCAGTTGGGGATAAAGGTGTATCCATGGAGGATGGGCGCCCAGGGCTTGCCTCCAGTACTCGAGGGCTCCGAGGTGGGCTGGGAGGCTCTTCCTTGACGCGGACCAGGGTGCTGCTGGACAGCGGCCTGAACATGTTAGACATTGGGAGACATGTTAGCTTCACCCACTTCCAACTTTGCCCAGGGCCCATAAAGGCTGGCCCACTGGGGTGACAGGAGGCATAAGGGTGATGAAGGCCCACCTCTCATCTATGCTCCTGCCTGGGGATGCCAAAGGGCTGGTAGGAGCCAGCTCAGTGATATCGGAGATTATGGGTCCAGAGCTGGTGACAGCATCAGAGGTGTAAAGGCTAGAGCTGCTGTAGGCTGGAGATGGAGCCTGCAATTAGAGACAAAGGCCACATGCAAGACATACCTGTGGTAGCCTGGGCCACCAGCACCCACTATACACTTAGTGGAAGTCCCATGAAGCTTGATGCTTACTGAGTATGGGCCAGGACCATGGACATGCTCCAGGGAGTACTGTCGGCCATACTTGGGCACAGAGTGTGCCGAGGTGCTGTCGCTCAACATCAGAGGGCTGCAGGGAAGAGACAGGTTAACCGCCTACACAGACCTTGGTGGTGCCCAGGATGTTCAGCAAGCAGAGGACACCAAGGTGCAGGGCCAGAGTGGACAGTGCAGGCATCCCCAGAGCCTCACATCTTTCTCTTCACCCCCAGGATCCGGTTCGACTGCACCAGTGAGATCAGGAACTGAATGAGCTGTGGGGCAGAGAGGATACAGTCACCCTGGCCCAGTTATGGAGGGGACCCACCTACCACCAGCCCTGCCCACCTTGTTGACAACTTTTTGCTGCTGGGCATGCTTCTGCCGCAGGCTGGCCACCTCCCGCCACAGGGCCTCGTTCTCGCTGCAACACATTGCTGGGTCAATTGGGCCACATGTGAAGAGCTAGAGTCAGGCTGTTGACAGACTAGTGAGGCAGGGCTGGACCAGCTGAGAGCTCACTGGCACCACTGACTCCCCTAGCTCTGCTATACCTCTAGGGGAGGAGTCAAGTGTCAGCCAGGGAAGGAGGGCATGGACAGAGCCTGAGGGTACACCTCAGGATCCTAGCTGAAAGGGGGCCACAGGACTTGTCACATATTGGCTAGACACATAGGACAGGGCTTTGGGAAAGATCCTAAACTGCTGATTACCCTCAGTTTGGGGGTAAAAGGCAGCTGAGAACTGTGATGCCCTGGACTGAGTGATAAAGGGAAGTGGGGGCCATTGGGAATAGAGAACAACGAGGAGGTCTGGCCCCAGGACTGTTCTGGTTGGCTCCTGCCAGCCCTGATTTTAAGGGAGCCACATGTAAGGAGGGTCTGTGAGCTCAAATCCTGAAAATGGAGCCCAGCAGTGGAGTGAGAAGTGGGGGCAACAGGGAGTTCCCAACCCTATTCTGTGGAGAGGAACAGGCCAAGCAGTTTGTGCCACAGAAACAATGGAAGGCAGGTTGGGAAGGGGGAGGGAAGCCTGAATGTCTGCAGGGTGGGGCAGGAGAGCAACCCAAAGCAACCTGGCCACCCTCCTGAGCCTTGAGACCTACTGCTTCATGGCCAGGAGCTTGGAGTCCATACACTCCTGTTTCCCCTTCATCAGCTGCACATCCGTCAACAGCCTGGTGACACTGTCCTGGCGTATTTTTATGTCCTCACTCTTCAAAGTGGACACCTAAGGATCGGGGCATACAAGAGTCTGGGCTCTGGAGTGTGGTAGGCTCCTGTGCTTCACCTAGGCATCCAGGGAGTGGGGAGGGCCTGGGAAACACTGGGGTGAGGGGGAGTCGGAGAGAGATGAGTAGAGGGACAGGCTCTGCTCTCAGGCTAGTCTAGCAGCACCACCTTGACACTGCTCCGAGCCCAGTCTGCAGGGAGATCTGAGGACAGGGAGGGGCTGTACTCAGGGCTGGTGACTCACGCTGGTCACTTTCCTCTTGATGTTCTCAAGGAGCTGTTCCTGGCCACGCAGGAAACATGGATGCTGGAACTCGGTGTCATCCCTCTCAGGCTTGACCAGGCCACCCTGCTCAATGTGGACTACTTTTCGGAAGCCATCTGTGCATATGGGGGTGGGGCAGTTCTGCTTGAGGGCCAGGGACCAGACCCCAGACCTCCAACAGCCTAGCCATGGTCTAGGGCAGGCAACGGGCCTCCTAAAAAACTGTGTGAGATTCTGGCTGGTGTCCATTTACCACAGCAAGTCAGTCACGGTTGGAAAAGACCTTGTCTTTGCACAGCTTCCCCTCTTGCAAATGGAAGTGTAGCTACTAGGGTAGGGTCTCACATACTCTTCCCTGGGAAATCCAGGCTTACACTCATGAGGAACCTTCCCTAGCCAACCCAGGCCCCCATCTCTCAGCAATATGTTGGGGTCTGCTTCTCCATACCCCAGGGAAGGAGGCATACTATCCCACAAGAGGTACTTACACATGTTGAGCTGCCGCACGAAGCTGGCCATGTTGTTGTGCTTGAAGTACTTGGGCAGCACCTCCTTGGCAAACTGGCCCTGGTCAAACACGTGGAAGCTGTTCCCACTCTGTCAGGAGACACATGGGCAGGCGGTATGTAGCAGCTGCCACCTATTTCCACCGTGGCCTGAAGTGCCTCTCCATGTGTGGGGGGCAGCACACATTCTCCTCCATAGTGGAGCAGGAGGTGAGCTAATCTTAGGACTCCATGGCTGGCATCCAGACCATGGAGCCTAGCTCTGAACAGTGAGAACCATGTAACTAAAGACAGGGTCCTACTCCCTGGCAGTTCTCAGTTGCTAGGTTTAGATTCATAAATCACCCAGAACATTATGGTCATCTCTAGGGGCTAATTAGCTTTAATCAGCAAATTTTCTTTAAGAACAGTGAAGACTGGCTGGGCATGGTGGTGCATGCCTTTAATCTCAGCACTTGGGAGGCAGAGGCGAGCAGATCTCTCTGTGAGTTCAAGGCCAGCCCGATCTATAAAGCGAGTTCTAGGATAGCCAGGCTACACAGAGAAAACTCTGTGTCCAAAAACAAAAACCAAACAAACAAAAGAATAGCTAAGATGGAGATGGCTCAGATATACCACCTCATTCTTTTTCTTTTTGTTTTTCTTAAGATAGAGTTTCTCTGTATAGCTCTGACTGTCCTGGAACTCTGTTGACAGGCTGGCCTGGAACTCACAGAGATCCGCCCGCCTCTGCCTCCCGAGTGCTGAGATTAAAGGCATGCGCCACCACCGCTTGGCAAGAACAAGATTGTTGAACAGTGCATGGCTGTACTTCTGTGCTAGTGCTCTCCTGAACACAGTCCAGGAGGGGCCATGGCAACTCTGAGGCATTAGATACTGGAGTGGGGAGGCCCACAGTGGGAAGGGGACAGTAGTCTCATGGATGCACAAGACAAATCAGCTCAGGAACAGTTCTCTTCACTGAGGTGGGGGACCTTTAATAGGCAGATAGAGTAAATCAAAAGGAGCCCAAGGTGTTGGGTTAGCACTGAGGCTGCTTTCCCAAATGTAGAGGAGTGAAGCAAGCAAGCCTAAAGAGAAGCACAGGGCAGGTGGACACAGGAGGAAGAGGACCCAAAGCAGCAGGGAAAGCGTTGGTAGGAGCATGGTTTCAGGGAAAGCAGTGGGCTCTGGATACCAAGCATCAGGTCCCCATTCTTGCTCAGCTTTGAAACCAGTGGGAACAATGGCAGTAGGAAGATGGGCGAGAGCTAGCTCAAGGTTCTGGTACTAGAGGACTCTCACAGAAAGGATGGCTTTGCTTGACCTGAGGCTGACCCAGTCCAGAAACATGACGCATATAGAGGAAGA